>NC_043017.1:19184782-19252282 GCF_006345805.1 Octopus sinensis | reverse complement strand
CATAAAAACACCATCCGAGCCTGGCCGTCTGCCAGCCTCGTCTGGCACCTGTGTCGGTGGCACAAAAAAAAAAAACACCATCTGAGCGTGGCCGTTCGCCAGCCTCGTCTGGCACCTGTGTCGGTGGCACATAAAATCACCCACTACACTCTCGGAGTGGTTGGCGTTAGGAAGGGCATCCAGCTGTAGAAACACTGCCAGATCTGACTGGCCTGGTGCAGCGTTCGGGCTCCCCAGACCCCAGTTGAACCGTCCAACCCATGCTAGCATGGAAAGCGGACGTTGAATGATGATGATGATATATATATATATATTATATATATATATTATATATATATATATATATATATATATATATATATAAGTAATATATAAATATATGCATATATACCTACATATATGTACATACCTATATATATATGTATATATATGTATGTATATATAATATATATATATATATATACCTACATATATGTACATACCTATATATATATGTATATATATGTATGTATATGTATATATGTATGTATGTATATATATATATATTCATATATATATATGTATGTATGTATGTATGTATATATGGGTACAGGACATAAAAAAAAACGTCAACAAAATGAGAAACGAGAACATAAAAAACAAAAACAAAGAAAACGAACTTTTTTTCAGACAACAAAAGAAACAAATAGAGAAACAAGACAGATAACATAAAGAACATTCCCTTCATCAGTTGTCCCCTGTTTTATCTACTCTGCATTTCGATGGTAGGGACAAGACGCGACTTCGTTAAAACAGTCCTTCCCGTAAAGCAAGTTAAATAAAATTTGGGATTTTTTGCGGAGGATTAACCCTTTCGTTACTGTATTTATTTTGAGATGCTCTGTGTTTCTTTCAATTATTTCAAATATAACAAAGAATTTAGTAAAATCACTTAGTTATCACTAAGTTGGTGTTAGGAACATAAATTGTGACTAAGGTTTGGTGGAAGATTTTAATTCAAAATTCATGAAAACAAGACATTTGTACTTAGAGCCAGAGGCGGTTTCAGCCAGGTTGGTAACAAAAGGGTTAAAGTGGTAACAAAAACAGGACAGTAAAAACAAAAAATGGTAAAAACAAACGGTGAGGGCTACATACATACATACACACACACACACACACACACGTATATATACATACACACATATATACATATATAACTATAGATATACATATATACATACATATACATACATTCACACACATCTATATATATATATATCATCATCATCATCGTTTAACGTCCGCTTTCCATGCTAGCATGGGTTGGACGGTTCAACTGGGGTCTGGCAAGCCCGAAGGCTGCACCAGGCCAGTCAGATCTGGCAGTGTTTCTACAGCTGGATGCCCTTCCTAACGCCAACCACTCCGAGAGTGTAGTGGGTGATTTTATGTGCCACCGACACAGGTGCCAGATGAGGCTGGCAGACGGCCACGCTCGGATGGTGTTTTTTTTTTTTTGTGCCACCGACACAGGTGCCAGACAAGGCTGGCAGACGGCATATATATATATATATATATATATATATATGAGTGAGTGAACAAGCAAAAAGTAGCAGCTGACACATTCGATAGAAGTCACATAGAATCTTTAATAACACTTGGACTCAGCTCCACATGACCCAGAGTTTCATGGATGCATACATACAAATCCTTTTTACCAGCTGAATGGTCTGGAGGGACATGAAATAAAATTGACTTGCTCAGAAATTGAACTCATGACCGTATTATCATGAACGAAATACCCTAACCACTAAACCAAGAAACTAAAAGAAGGAAGTTGTGTGTGAGAGAGAGAGAGGGGGAGAGAGAGTGAGAGAGAGAGAGCGAGAGAGAGAGAGAGAGGAGTTACTTGATGGCCTTACCACCACAAATGCTGGTGAAATGACTTTTTTAACCTCCCAGTCCAAACAGTTTAACCTCACGGTCATATGGCACCTGATGATGATGCTGATGAATATGGTGATAGAAGCAGTGATGATGATGATGATGGTGGTGGTGGTGGTAGTGGTGGTGGTGGTTGTGGTTGTGACAAAGACGGCAATGACAATATTAGGTTTGTCATAGCTAGCACGAGATATTATGGATGTGCACGATCACAAGGTTAAGAGATTAACCTCTTTATTTACAATCCAACTTTGGTTTTACAATGACAGCAATCTCTCTCATTCTCTCTCCCTTTCTCTTATATATGTATATATGTGTGTGTATGCATGTGTGCACGTGCACAGAAGTATGTATGTGTATATATATATATATATATATATATATATTGGAAGGTTTGGAGATGATGTACAGGTATTATATATTAGAAGAAATGAGGTAATCAGAAGATCGGATGGTTTATATTTACAGATATTTATTTATATATTACATTTTTTATATATATATCATATCACTTAGATCATTAGCGTCTTTCTCCCATTCTAGTGGGGTTATTTGAAAACCCCACTAGAATGGGAGAAAGCGCTAATGATCTAAGTGATATGATATATATATAAAAAATGTAATATATAAATAAATATCTGTAAATATAAACCATCCGATCTTCTGATTACCTCATTTCTTCTAATATAATATATATATATATATATATATATATATTATATATATATATTATATATATATATATCATCATTGTCGTTGTTTAATGTCCGCTTTCCATGCTGATATGGGCTGGACAGTTTGACTGAGGGCTGGCGATCCAGAAGGCTGCACCAGACACACAGGTCCTGAGGAAAGCTGATATCTTGATTATTGAGGTGATGGTGCACAAGCACTGGTTATATTGGACTGGACATCATATTAGAATGAAGGATATGAGGATCTCTAAACAGATGCTATGTGGGGAACTTGTTAGAGGAAAGAGACCCTGACAGAAACCAAGGCTGCAATTTAAGGACTGTGGCAAGTTCATATTAAAGGCCTACCAACTTTGAGTAGCACTCGTCTAGACTATACTTTAATAAAAAGGGTCTTCTCTGAAGCTAAACAACAACAATGACAACAACATGGCAGTATAAGGAGGAAAGGGTCCACATGGTTGCTTGATCTACTAGAAATAGCAACCAATTGGATCATACCTAAGCATGTAAAATTAAGAGATAGATGATTAATGTTAGATGATGTAATCGAATCCTAGATACACAATGTTTAGCAGGGGAGAGATAAGAAGAGGGCTGCAGGATGGTCATGGTTGGAATCACAGCAAGTACACTCCTGACACTTCACTCACTACAAAATGGCCAATCTGAAAGTTATCTATCATAGGCAGCCAAACCATTTCTGCCAGAGATAATAAAATTACAATGAAATCTTTTATGAAATGACCAAGAGAACCATTATCAGCATCTGGAAAGGTTTTCTTATTGGTTGAGGCTAAGGGAGATGAGGCAACTTTCCAATATTGGCAGATAACCAGGCAACAACAACAACAGCAGCAGCAGTAGTGGTGGTAGTAGCAGCAGCAGCAGTAGTAGTAGTAGTTTCAAATTTTGGCACAAAGTGAGCAATTCTGAGGAGGAGGACAAGTTGATTGCAATAACTCCAAAAAGCTGAAAGGCAAAGTCTACCTCAGTAAAATTTGAATTCAGAATAAAAAGACAGAGAAAATGCTGCTTAGCATTTTGCCTGGTGTGCTAACAATTCACTGCCTTAATAATAATGATAATAATAATAATAATAATAATCCTTTCTGCTAAAGGCACAAGGCCTGAAATTTGGCACAAGGCCTGAAAAAACATCTGAAAACCTTAGAAACACCCTACAATCTAGATGTATTGCAAACGTTGGCATTACTTGGAACTGCACAGATATTGCGTAAAGTACTGTCTGAGGTCCTTGTTGTGACTTGACAAACAGTACAAACCCCTCAGTAGACACAATATCTTTAATCAACAACCTCACAATATTGTATACTGTGTGACGTCTATAATAATAATGATAATACCCCAGTGTCACTTTGATAGTATGCACTGCTCTCTCACTCAATAATAATAATAAACAAGAGGCAATAAATATTATCTCTGGTTACCGTGTCCTGGTTAAAAAGTTATATATCGACAGACATATCAGAGCTAGTGCTTATATACATTGGAAGTTGTGCCAGCACTATGGAATGACAACAGGAAAAAGTTGGTATAGGCATACACCAGAAAAAGTCTCAGAAAATGACAAAGCAACCATACTCTAGGATATACAGATGCATATAGATAGAGAGATCAAGGCTGGTAGACCAGATATTGTCGTCAGGGACCCCAAGAAAAGAATGCCTTCTAACTGACATATCAGTCCTAACAAGCAACACTGCATCTGTAAAAGAAATGGAGAAACTCTCAAAATACAAAGATCTGGAAACAGAGAAAATGCAAATGTAGAGGTCAGAAGATAGGAATAATCCTGATGATAATAGGTGCATTAGGCACAGTTAAAAAACATACAGACAAATACACAACCAAAACATCCGGACTTATGAATATATATAACATAGAGAAAATAGCACTGCTAGGCACTGCATACAGCCTCTGCAAAGCACTTTCAACACAGTAAAAATAGCATCACTAAAACAAACCACAGCACGTGCCCAAGGCACACAGAGCTGTGCTCAGTAGTGCAGTAAAAGCACGTAATAAAAACAGAACAACTGAATAATAATAATAATAATAATAATAATAATAATAATAATTGCTGGTTTTGTGTAAGTGACACATTAAGTATCCAACTACATTGACAGCTTTTATTTATTTAGTTATTTATTTATTTATTTATTTATTTATACCACACAAATGCAAAATTTTAAAATTGTTTTTTGAACTGGTCTGAAAGCAGAACATGTCTAGAATTCTGGTTTCCATATAAATTTTCTGCTGTGTGTATAGCTGGAATTTTTTAATTAACTTTAGCAGGAAAAGACAAAAAAAAAACAAACAATAACAACAACAATAATAATAATGCTTCACTTCTCCAGAAATAGATTATTGGAATTCTTGGTGTGAATTCTAAATTAAATATAACAAATAGACACATACATTGAAGATAAAATAAGCTAGAACTATAAAAAAAAAGAAAGAGAAAAGGGGTTGGGGTGGTGGATATTCTTTGTTTTTGTGTCCCTTTTCAGAGATCAAGATACCACAAGCTAATACTCATCTCAGATTTATTATAGACTCAAAGACCCTTAAACTCTTTTGATACCAGCCTGCCCACTTCCTGGCAAGTGGAAAGGAAGGACGGAAGAAAGACCCTCAAATTAGGGACCCTGGCCTGAATGCTTGCAAAACAGTGGACTCTCCTAAAGGCACCCAAGGTACCAGGGGTATGAAATGTTTTGACACTTATTTGGTGTTGGTGGTTCAATACGACCGCTCGGTTCAAAGTCTCTCTTGACAAGCAAAGGCCTGAACTCTTTGTATGACCACCCTCCCTGTACATAACTCCCTGTCCCCCTACATTGCCTTGCTTTTGCTTTTTGAGCCAATAGAAATTGAATTGAATTGAATTGAATACTGACTTATTTGACATCAGAAGTTTTGACCCTTCAGCAATGTCAAATGTCATGCTTGTTTCTTCACATTGTTTTGAATTAAGCATGCAGTATCTTGTAACTTCAAAATTTCAATGATGTGATTGTTTAGTTTTAGAACGACATTGTAGGATAGGCGTGAGAGGTCAGATCTGGCTGGTTTGAAGACAAAACAAGTAGAATATTTGAGCCAGATATGGCTGGTTTAAATGCAAATGGGTTAATGTTTCTCTTGTTCTCTTCCTCCATCTCTCTATGTCTGGGAGCATCTAGATACATTTGTACCTATAATATCTCTATTTTCCTCTCTCACTCTCTCTATGTATGTGTATATTTCTATGCATGCAGCTGTGTGTGTGTGTGTTTGCCACCAGTGCCAAAATATATTCTTTTCTATACTAGGCACAAGGCCCGAAATTTGTGGGGAGAGAGCCAGTCGATTAGAACGACCTCAGTATGCAACTGGTACTTAATTTATCAACCCCTGAAAGAATGAAAGGTAAAAACTGACCTCAGCAGAATTTGAACTCAGAATGTAGAGACAGACGAAATACTGCTAAGCATATTGCCCAGCGTGCTAATGTTTCTGCCAGCTTGCTGCCTTAGTGCCAAAATTTAGTGTCACATTGAGTATCCAGAGACATCAGAGATGCTTTGCCCCATGCAGAAACTGCAGGAGCTGCTCAGAGATTTTACAAGATCTTCTTCTGAATCCATTGCAATGTCAGAAAGTCTTCTGTATCATTAGCAGACATCTCAGGATCACAAGTGGTTTGCCTCTCGTCCTGTACACATTGCCTGAGTGGGACAATGGGGACTGAATTAGTATTTGCCTACAGAACGATTCCACTTACATCCACCTTCAGCTGGTTTCAGCTGCCATATCTGTCCCCAGCGGCGAGCTGGCAGAAATGTTAGCACACCAGGTGAAATGCATAGCCGTATTTCGTCTGCCGTTACGTTCTGAGTTCAAATTCCGCCGAAGTCGACTTTGCCTTTCATCCTTTCGGGGTCGATAAATTAAGTACCAGTTACGCACTGGGGTCAATGTAATCGACTTGATTCGTTTGTCTGTCCTTGTTTGTCCCCTCTGTGTTTAGCCCCTTGTGGGTAGTAAAGAAATACATTTCTGTCCCCTTGATGGCTGAGATTTTAAATTGAAATCATGGGTACTGAGTACACACACACACACACACTAAACTAAACTAGACAAACAAATACACTGAGAGAAACACACAGACGCAGTTTATGGAATCAGAATTACTGGCACTTTAGAAAACTGAACCAATTTTGGTTGGATTAGGTCCTCATTGCTACTATTCCATTCATATTTGGTTAATGCCTCACAATAAATCCTTTATGCTGCTTCTTTCTCTCTATCATTATCTCTGAATGCCAGACTACTCATATCATCACACACACACACACACACACACACACACCTATATATACTTCTTCCACTGCATGCACTTAATTAGTTATCCGAAATGCTTCACACTTTCCATTTCCAGCCCTTCATATATATCTATACTACACAAGGCAATTAACTGTTTAAACCATAACACCACCCCCAGCCATATACAATTGCAATCCCTCACAAACACACGCGCGCGCGCCTTTGCCACTGCCACCACCACAACGACCAATTCCCTTCAGGGTCCCTTTAGTAAATTAATCAACAAAATGGCTGAATACATGAAGTTCACTGAAGCAGAAATCTCAGTAAATGCAGCACGCACAGACAGACAGACAAGCACACACACACACACACACACACACACACAAATGGCACATTACCCAAACAGAGATTAACAGCAACAGTAAATACAACACTCTCTCTTATATTTGCATCTATGTTTGTGTGTGTGTGTGGGGGAAATCATTACATGTGTGTGTGCGTGTGTATGTGTCCATCATTTTGTGTGTGTTTGTGTGTGTGTGTATATGTCTGTGTATGTGGGCATCGTTTTGTGTATGTGTGTGTATATGTCTGCGTGTGTATGTGGGCATCATTTTGTGTGTGTTTATATGTGTGTATATGTCAGTGTATATGGGCATCATTTTGTGTGTGTTTGTGTGTGTGTATATGACTGTGTATGTGGGCATCGTTTTGTGTATGTGTGTGTATATGTCTGCGTGTGTATGTGAGCATCATTTTGTGTGCGTTTGTATGTGTGTATATGTCTGTGTATATGGGCATCATTTTGTGTGTGTTTGTGTGTGTGTATATGTCTGTGTATGTGGGCATTGTTTTGTGTATGTGTGTGTATATGTCTGCATGTGTATGTGAGCATCATTTTGTGTGCGTTTGTATGTGTGTATATGTCTGTGTATGTAGGCATCGTTTTGTGTATGTGTGTATATGTCTGCATGTGTATGTGGGCATCATTGTGTGTGTGTATGTGTGGGGGGAATCATTACGTGTGTGTGTGTGTATATATGTCTGCGTGTGCATGTGGGCACCATTTTGTGTGTGCTTGTGTGTGTGTATATGTCTGTGTATGTAGGCATCGTTTTGTGTATGTGTGTGTATATGTCTGCGTGTGTATGTGGGCATCATTTTGTGTGTGTGTGTGTGTGTGTGTGTGCATGTATGTGTGTGTATATATGACTGCATGTATATGTGAGCCTCGTTATGTATGTGTGTGTCTGCGTGTGTATACGGGCATCATTTTATGTGTGTGCGTTTGCACGTGAACGTGTGTGTGCATGTCTATTTTATGTGTACTTTCAATCATTATTTACTGTTCCAAAAATGCAAAATGCACATGTGTGCATGCATGTGCATGTGCGCGCATATGAATGGATGGATGTATGGACAGACAGACGGACGGACGGACGGATGGATGGATGCATATATGAATGAATGGATGCAAGTTATGTATGGATAGGCGCATGCATGAATGGATGTATTTAGAATGTGTGTGCATTTGTGTGTATGTATGAGGGAGAAAGAGAATATATATATGTCTAGAGGAAATAAAAAATCTATGAATGTGGAGTGATTTCAGGAGGAATGTAGTCCTGGGGAGGAAGGACTGGGGACTAAAAAGAAAATTATTTTCTCCTGCGGGGTCTCAGAGTTGAAACACAATAAAGATAATGAGAGAAGAAGAACTGATTGGTTGGGATGGATCAAGGTGGAGGTGGTGATGTGCAGTTGGACATTCCAAAGAGCAATTACTGTTTTAGTAGGGATAGAAGGGACAGAGAGATAGGAAACAGCACAGGCCTGTATATACTACTTACTGGCATCTGCAGCTGCATTCATCTGGGGTGGGTTAACCCTTTCGTTACTGTATTTATTTTGAGATGTTCTGTGTTTCTTTCAATTATTTTAAATATAACACAGAATTTAGTAAAATAACTTAGTTACCATTAAGTTGGTGTTAGGAACATAAATTGTGACTAAGGTTTGGTGGAAGATTTTAATTTAGGACTTATGAAAACAAGAGTTTAGTACTACAGAGCCAGAGGCGGTTCCAGCCAGGTTGGTATTGTAAGGGTTAAGCCAACTCTGATTCTTCAGAGTTTCTGTAGGAAGACAAGTTTACATGTGGACCCTGATCACATGCAAACACTCTTTTGGGAAAGTTTGATCCGTAGCAGCACATCTTGCTGTTGATTGTCAACCATCACAGAGAATTCGCTAAGACACTGCCGGTTATATTGGAGTAAACATAGCCTGGGTTTGAAGCGGGTTCTAAAGACATGCTTTAACAAAAGCTAAGGGATGCCTCACTCCCAGTGGTCTTCCAACAGGTGGGACAACAACCCAGAATATCCGAGAGCCCATGCTATTGCTTGAAAGTCATTGAACCTGCACCATTACTCTTTTACTTGTTTCAGTCATTTGACTGCGGCCACGCTGGAGCACCGCCTTTAATCGAGCAACTCGACCCCGGGACTTATTCTTTTGTAAGCCCAGTACTTATTCTATCTGTCTCTTTTGCCGAACCGCTAAGTAATGGGGACATAAACACACCAGCATCGGTTGTCAAGAAATGCTAGGGGGACAAACACACACACGCATATATATATATACATATATACAACGGGCTTCTTTCAGTTTCCGTCTACCAAATCCACTAACAAGGCTTTGGTCGGCCCGAGGCTATAGTAGAAGACACTTGCCCAAGGTGCCGCGCAGTGGGACCGAACCCGGAACCATGTGGTTGGTAAACAAGCTACTTACCACACAGCCACTCCTGCGCATTCTTTTTACGGGCCTCATTTTTATTCTAGCAACCCAGCAGGACTAAAAAAAAAAACCTGTCAAAAGAACATGTATATATTTTTGGTAGAAGACAATTTGAGATGTAAATTCATGGACAGATAGTTCTCAAGAGCAGTTTCAGCTGTGGTAGTGACATGAGGGACAGAAAGATAGAAAGCAATGTAGGCCAGTACATATTTCTGGTAGAAATCAGTTTGATAAGTAAATCCTTAAACAAAGCTGTTGTTACAGAAATATATTAGATCAGTATTTCTAATTCAGTGATGGTGCAGGGAAGGAGGGGCAGACAAGTTGCCATGTTTCATAAAACTAAGATGGTCTTAAAATTTTTTTAAATTAGTACAACACCATGGTGAAGAAAGAAGAATTATCTGGAGGCAAAAATTTATTCTACCCGTGTGAAAGCCTGTCATATATACGTGTGTGTGTGTGTGTGTGTGTGTGTGTGTTTGTGCGCGCGCGTGCGCACTCATGCGTGTGGATCTTTGTCCAGAACCACTTGACAATCAGTGTTGGTTTGTTTACATCCCTGTAAACAAGCAGTTTGGCAAAGGAAACCAATGGAATAAGTACCAGACTTACAAAAATAAGTACTGGGGTTGATTTGATAAACCAAATTCTTCATGGCAGTGCCCCAGCATGGCCAGAATCCAACGACTGAAACAAGTAAAAAATAAAAGGCCCATACAATGAGCTTCTTTCAGTTTCTTCCAACCAAATCCTCTCACAAGGCTTTGGTCTTACCTGGAGCTATAATAGAAGACACTTGCCCAAAGTGCCATGCAGTGGGACTGAACCAGAAACCACATGGCTGTGAAGCAAACTTCTTAACCACACCGCCACCATCTTAACAATGCAATGTGTAATAATCCTTTTACTAGAGGCACAAGGCATGAAATTTTGGGGGAGGAGGCCAGTTGGTCACATCCCTCCCCCAGTATTTTACTGGTACTTATTTCATCAACCCTGAAAGGATGAAGGGCAAAGTCGACCACAGCGGAATTTGAACACAGAACGTTAAAGATGGATGACATGCCACAAAGCATTTTTCCCAGCGTGCGACTGATTCTGCCACCTTGCCACTTTAATGCAATGCATAATAATACTAGTTTCCCTGTGACCTTATTTCAAGCCATGAATTATGAAGGACGACGACGACGACAACAACAACAGCAGCAATAACCATAAAATTGAAAGACAAAAACCCGCTTTTGACAATAAACTTTTATTGTCGGGAACACAAAGAAATACCAAGTGAACTTTGGAAGGAAGTCGGAATTGTTATGGCCAAACAGTAAGTAAGTCACGTTTGAATAATTATTACACTGGGTTCAGTGTTACTCGTAAAAATAGGGGTGGGTGGCCCTTGGAAGTGTGTGGGGGGGGAGCTGAGACAATTGAAAGGGGAGAGAGAAAGGGAAGGGTGGAAGGGGCAGACAAGTTGATTTATCCAACTTATGCCAGTACAGAAAGTGGATGTACTGGTGAGACGACGATGATGATGATAATGATGTCAACGATGACGGTAATGATGATGATGATGAAAATAAAATTAAGATTGTTTTAAGCTTTTTTCTCCGACAACATGGTAAAGAAAGAAGAATTACTGGGATGCAAACTTTAAATTGTGATGATGTGATTAAGAAACTTGCTTCCCAACCATGTAGTTTTGAGTTCAGTCCCACTGCACAGCACCATAGAAAAGTGTCTTCTATTATGGTCCAGGGCCAACCAAAGCCTTGTGAGTGAATTTGGTAAACAAAGACTAAAAGAAGCCCATCATGTAGGTGTGTGTGTGTGTGTGTGTGTGTGTGTGCGTGCGTGCGTGCGTGCGTGCATGCCTTTCACCGTTGTGGTTGTTTGGAATCTCTACGTTGGATATTCCAAATGCAATTGGATGCATAACCAAAATGGATCATCAAAGGAGCTCGTTATTGCGTTATGTTACAGAGAAGTGTATGTGTTTGTCGAGGTTGATGTTGTTTAGCCCCAGGCCGACCTCGATCAAGTAGATCTATGATCAAAGTCATCCTAGCCATTACCATCCTACCATCCTGTCCATTTTTTCAGGGTTTGTAGGACTACATTGCTTAATGCGTCCCTTCTTTTCTTAAAATACTAGGACCTGATTTGAAGAAATTTTGGCTGATATTTCTAGCATGCTGAGTGACCTCATAGAAGCTCCTGCTCCTTTGGAATGTGAATAAGAGGGGTGGGTATTGGTCATTGAACATGACTGTATGTACTTGGCCTTGGCATTCAGAGCAATCCAAAACTGGATGGTGAGAGGGGAGGGTCTCTCCTGATGGTTGGCTTTAAGTGGTCATCACTATGGAACCTTAAAAGGAAAACCTAATTATATAGACATACATACATACACACACACAATTTATAGAGCATTCCACTTGTCTTCTCCCCACTGTAGCCCTTCTCTATCCTTAGATGTCTCACATACATTACCCTTGGAACTTTCCAAATGGAACATTAACCAACCACGTTGATCTCACCAGTTTCAGCTCTCCGTTTCTGGTGAGATGCATTGAACATGACCTAATTAATTGTCATCCTTCTGGACAAAAAGCAAAGTTAGCTTTTTTTTCTTAATTATATACTCTAAATGGCAAATTGCTTGTCTTATTTTATCTAAAACCTAATAGTAGTTATTAAGAAAAAAAAAGAAAGACATACTAAGGCGTTGATCTACTACTTTGGTATGACAGAAAGAATATGTGAGATATCTTATTAATCCCTTTGTTACCATATTTCATACAAAATACTCCGTCTGTCTGTCTGTACATTTTCATCTTAAATATATAATTATCAAAATCCAGGATTTGAAGGGATTTAGCAGTGTCTAACACACGTGGACATGCCTACAAAGTCAGAAAACAGCACAGCTCCCATGACTTTCGGAAACATTTTTTCACGCTCAGGGTTGCTGAAGCGTGGAATAAACTGCCTGCATCAGTTGTTGACTGCCATGACACTGCATCCTTTAAGGCCCTCATGCTTCCCGAAATCCGTCGAAACTACACCTGATTATATATACACTTTAGATGAGTTGTAGTGCACCTGAGCACTGTACACAATTATTATTATTATTATTATTATTTAAAATAACTAGATTCTCCAATGTTGTTAATAATAATAATAATAATAATAATAATAATAAGAAGAAGAAGAAGAAGAAGAAAGAAGAAGAAGAAGAAGAAGAAGAAGAAGAAGAAGAAGAAGAAGAGAAGAAGAAGAAGAAGAAGAAGAAGAAGAAGAAGAAGAAGAAGAAGAAGAAGATCATCATCATTATCATCATCATTTAACGTCCACATTCCATGCTAGCATGGGTTGGACGGTTCAAATGGGGTCTGGGAAGCCAGAAGGCTGCACCAGGCCCAGTCTGATCTGGCAGTGTTTCTACAGCTGGATTCCCTTCCTAATGCCAACCACTCCGCGAGTGTAGTGGGTGCTTTTTACGTGCCACCGGCATGAGGGCCAGTCAGCTAGTACTGACTTATTTAACGCCCACTTTCCATGCTAGCATGGATTGGACGATTTGACTGAGAACTGGCGAACCAGATGGCTGCACCAGGCTCCAATCTTGATCTGGCAGAGTTTCTACAGCTGGATGCCCTTCCTAACGCCAACCACTCTGAGAGTGTAGTGGGTGCTTTTTGCATGCCACCGGCATGAGTGCCAGTCAGGCGGTACTGGCAACAGCCACACTCAAATGGTGTTTTTTACGAGCCACCTGTACAAGCCAGTCCAGCAGCACTGGCAATGACCTCACTCGAATGTTTTTTCACGTGACAGTAAGGCAACGATGGTAATGATGGCGATGCTGGTAATAATGACGATAACATAATGAAAGATTCCTACAAAACATTCTTTGATTAATGGTTTGTATTGTGTCTTTGAGCCAAAACCACAACAGAAGCTTATGAAATGCACCTTGTACCTAAAAACAATTATAAAAAGCATAGAACACGTGACTAACACAAGGTCCAGTCCTTGCTGTGGTGTAGTGGCTTATGCACCCCAATGACCCTAAGAGCTATATCAGTGGAACAGAAGCTCCTGATAGAGTCTCGCATGTTGGACAGGTCAAAGCACAGAGGCCAAACTAGTATGGACCACCTCTTTCCAGTGATAAAAATGAACTTGCAAACAGTCAACACCCCCAACAAGTTACTCATGCATTGATGGCAGTTCAAAACATCAAGATCTGGAAGAGGAAGGCCTTCTTTCAGGGAAACATGATGAGGTGCAGCAAAATTAAAAGGACTCCACACCTTAACCCTTCAGCATTTAAACTGGCCATATCTGGCCAAAATAGTCTCCCCGTTTTATCCTCAAACTGGCTAGATCCAACCTCTCACACCTACCCTACAATGTTAGCCTAAAAAATATACAGCCACATAATTGAAATCTCAAGGCTACAAGATAATGCAAGAAAAATTCAAAACAATGCAAATAAGTGTTATGTTTGATAGAATAATATGAATGCAAAAGAATTAAAGAAACCAACATCCTGCATTACATATTAGGCCCTGACCTGGAACCCACATAGGAAACAGAAGAGAGAATGCCCTAAAAATAGCTGAAAACAGGATACTGAGGTAGAACTGAAATTACAGGGAACCAACTTGACAGAAGTAAAAAACACAACCCAGAAACAATTCATCCAAGGGAAGAAAATTCATCCAAGGCCTCTGCTCCATGGGGAGTGAAGGGTTTCACCTGTAAGTACTCAGATTACATTATCAAATGTAATGTTTATTTAGTCACACTGTTTTGAATTAGTCATGCATTATCTTATAACTTTGAGAATTTTATTATCTGATTCACTATTTTTAGAATGACAGTGTGAGGCTAGATCTGACTAAGTTGAACATAAAACCCAGCAGAATATTTGGACCTTTTGCAGCCAGTTTAAATGGTAAATGGTTAAGTAATTATTGTACAAGTTACCAAGCTATTCACAATTCCAAGCAATGGTTGTAATTTTGGTTAGGTTAAGTAATTTTATTAAATCCTGTCAAATCATTGATTTTTCAAAAAGTGGTTTTTATTTTCAACATGATGACAAAAAGAGTTGAAAATAGAAATTTTATCAGAGACATGGTAAATTGGATAAAACAGATAAGCACCTTAATGTGGTTTTTTTTTAGTGACTATAATTATTAGTATTATCATCAGAATTTAGTTAAAACAGACATGCACTCTAGCATTAATAATACATTATATGTCATGTTCATACGTGTGAGTATGTTTGTATGTATACACACATACACACAAACATATAAATATATATATATATAAACAAAGTTAAATGCGATACAATAAATATATACATACACACACATATCTTTTATTTTTTTTTAACGTGTTTCATTTATTAGAGTGCTGCTATGCTGGGGCACCTCCTTGAAGATTTTTTAATCAAATAAATCAATACCAGTATTTTTTTAAAACCTAGTACTTATTCTATCATTCTTTTTAGCCAAAGTTACAGGGATGTAAACACACTAACACACACACAAAGACACATACAGTAACACACACAGACATATATGAAAGAAGCCTGTCGTATATATATATATATATATGACAGGCTTCTTTCAGTTTTCATCTACCAAATCCACTCACAAGGCTTTGGTCAAGCTGAAGCTATAGTAGGGAGACACTTGCCCAAGGTGCCACCCAGTAGGACTGAACTTGGAGCCATGTGGTTGGGCAGCAAGGTTCTTAACCCATACCCACACCTGTGCCTATATATATATATATATATATATATACATATATATATATATGTATATGAGAGAGAGAGAGAGACATTTGCATATGCATATACTTGGAAATTCATATATATGAAATTCATTCACATTGTCACCTATTAATCATTCTCCACCCCACCCCCACCCCCATTCACTCCCAGCCCTCTCAATACAATGAGAGATAAAAGTTTCTACAGCTGGATGCCCTTCCTAACACCAACCACTCTGAGAGTGGAGTGGGTGCTTTTTACATGCCACTGGCACGGGTGCCAATCAGATGGCACTGTCATCAGCCATGACAACTTCACTTACCTCAACAGGTCTTCGCAAGCACAGTTTATTGCCCATTGACTGAAGGGTAGTCTTAAACGGGCAGCTTATGCTGTACTGGCATAGGCCACAGTTGCGGTCTCACTTGGCTTGCCGGGTCTTCTCAACTTTATAAGAGCCAAGTGTGGTGGTATTTCACAAACTAGAAAGTAAATTTTGAATGCAGTATAACCCTGAAAACGGCTAAGAAAGATTGGATATTCATCCTAAGAAGATGGGAAAAACATTGCCAACAGACAGCTTCTCTATAGCCACCTGCTAGCAAGTTTTTCCCATTTTCTTGGCTGTTTTCACAGCTATACTTACATTAGAAATTTATTTTCTTGTCTCTCTCTCTATATATATATATGTATATATATATAGGCTTCTTTCAGTTTGTCTACTCACAAGGAATTGGTCAGTCTGGGGTTATATAGTACAAGACAAATGCCCAACGTGCCAGACAGTAGGACTGAGCCCAAAACCGCAGGGTTGGAAAATGAACTTCTGAACCACAGAGCCAAACCTGTACCAATTCACATTTGCAGCATAGTAGCAAAGTCATAAAAGCAAAACAGCTGCAGGTTGCTTTTTTTGCCTTTTTTTTTTTGGCTTTTACTTAAAGCCAATCTTTACTTTGATTGCCCATCCTACGATATATAAATATATTTCATTCTGAAAAATAAGTTTTTACGGAAGAAAGAAAAATCTATAAAACAGAGGAAGTTAACTTCATAACTAAAGTGAAACTAGTCTTGGCCTGTATTGGCAACTAAGAAGAACTAAAAGAAAAGTTTGCTCATTAGAAGTTATTTTGCAGGGAAGGGGGAAAAAACATGTTGGACATCAAACCTGTTTAACCCATGCCATTGTCTCAATTGAATATTCTCAAGACAGCTAAACTGACTCTAAAATCATCCTTGGTCTTCTACTACTACTGATGCTGCTAATATTACTACTACTGCTGCTGCTGCTGCTACTACTACTACTACTACTACTACTACTACTACTACTACTACAGCTGCTGCTGCTGATGATGATGATGATGATGCTACTACTACTACTACTACTACTACTACTTCAACTTCATCATCATTTTAATGACCATTTTTCCATGCTTGCATGGGTCAGACAATCCATGAACCCTTTTGTTACTAACCCGGCTGAAATCAGCTTTGGCTCTGAGTACAAATGTCTTGCTTTCATAAGTTTTGAATTAGAATCTTCCACCAAACCTCAGTCACAATCTATGTTCCTAACACTAGCTGAATGATAACCAAGTTATTTTACTAAATTCTTTGTTATATTTAAGTAACTGAAAGTAACACAGAGCATCTCAAAATAAATACAATATTGAATACAATATTGAAAGGGTTAACATAGCTTTACTATGACGGGATGCCCTTTCTGTTGCCAACCCTCACTGATTTCCTTGACCAGGTGTTTTTTCTCATGGAAGATTGGAGGCAAAGGACATTACTTGTATAATAGGGAAAGCTTGTTTAAAAACCATCACATGAGGTCTCAAATGTGGGGGGGGAGGGGACTAGTTGATTACATTGACCCCAGTGTTTTCACTGGTACTTAATTTATCGACCCTGTCAAAGGATGAAAGTCAAAGTTGACCTCGGCAGAATTTGAACTCAGAACGTACAGACAGATGAAATACTGCAAAGCATTTCGATCGGCATGCTAACAATTCTGCCAGCTCACCACCGTAAACCATCACAGGACAAGATAGACAGATACACACACAAACACACACATCTATATATGGGCTTCTTTCAGTTTCTGTCTACCAAATCCACTCACAAGGCTTTGATTGTCCCTGGGCTAAAGTAGAAGACACTCGTTCAAAATGCCACACAATGGGATTGAACCCAAAACCACATGAACTCAAAGTAAACTTCATAACCAATAACAACACAGCCATCTTCTAAAACAAATAATAAATACCTGTCAGGTGTCAGTTGACTCATTAAGCCAGGTACATCTTGTTTAACCAGGTCAAAGTAATACCATTAAAGTAAATGACAAAACTAAACAAAACAAAAAAAAACAGTATCAGATATGAAGACTTTAATTGCTGCATGCCATATTGTTATGAAGCTATGTCTACCTCTAAAAAAATCTCCTTCAGGTGTGCAGTTTCTGTAGCTCTCACAGTCTTTGTTTTCTCTGTTAAGTAATCTTCCTTCTCTTCCTCCTCCCCCACATCATCATCATCATCATTATTGTCATAGTCATTGTTGTCGTTGGAGTTGTTATCAGTATCACCGTCTTCACTGTTGTTTGTTTTTACCATTTGATTATCCATGCTGACATGTGGCTGAGTGGTTAGGGGCATTCAGCTCAAGATCATAAGGTTGTAAGTTCAATTCCTGATGGTGCATTGTGTCTTGCTCAGGGACACAATGCACCATCAGGAATTGAACTTAAATGATGATGATGCCTAAACAGTTGTCATTATCTCATTTACATAACAACCATATCTTCTCACATCCTCAACTCATCCACACTCAATCTACATTATTTATTTATTTTTCACTAATTTACATCGGATGTCTAACAAATCATCACCATAATCATGATTGCAGTCATACTCAGCAGAGAGTCTCGTAAGCTTTAGTGATGTCCCATATGCTGGGCCATCATTAAAGAACAAGCCTTCAGAGAGAGATACCCAAGATTGTTTGTAGAGGTTTAGGGGAGTAGTTGAAGGGGACTATGTTGAATCAACCAAGTTGTGGCAATGTTGAATAGAACACTTCACAGTATTTGTTCTGATACTCAACAATCTGAGTTCAATTCCCACTAAGGTCAACTTTGCCTTTCACCCTTTCAAGGGTCAATGAAAAAAGTATCTATCTTTGTCCTTCTACTCATACTTGAACCTCTCATCCAGTACAAAGCCACCTTCTTCAATACTACCCCACACCCAGTTAAGAGGTCTTTGTCTTGCAAATTATTCGATGATCTCACTGCTGCTGGTGCCACAGAAAAAGCATCCAGTCCACTCTTTGAAGTGGTTGGTGTAAGGAAGGGCATCCATTCATAAAAACCATACCAAAATAGACAGTGGAGCTTGGCACAATCTTCTGACTTGTCAGCTTCTGTCAAACCATCCAATCCATGCCAGCATCAAAAATGGATGTTAAATGATGATGATGACAACAATGAATGGTGTTCACTATTTTCAAAATTATTATGGAAATTTTTTTTGTATGAATAAATTTTTTTTATAACACAGTTCTGTTTCATTTTAATATCTTGTTAAAATTAAAGTGATGGTTGGGATGTGGCGGGGGGGTCTGAGAAATGTAGGTATAAGGGTTTCTGTGATTCTTGGAAAATCATATACAGTTACCATGACTTTTGGAATTTGTACAAGGATTCCAAAACAAAAAAAAAGAGTTTGAGAACCACCACCCTACTGTCTTAAAAAAAAGAAAACATTAGATGATGTAATTCAAGATACATTGTCTAAAAAGGTGGGATGGTCAAAATTGGAATGGCTCTGATCATAGACTTACTTCATCAGGGCCAACACTATTTCTATTAAACTATCCAACAAAGAAGACAAGAGCCATATTAAATACCTTATCCCCTATACTATCATCTGTTCTGGATAACAAGCTTCTACATGCTCATTTAATGTGCTAAAAATAGCAGCCAAATCTCCTTCGTATCAAAGCACACTATCTTAAAAAACACTTAGGGCAGTTGAAACAATGACCTACACCAGTGCACTTGGAGGTAAATTGTTACCAACATTAGTGCACCCAATATTTTGAATTCCTGTCAGTCAAACCAGACAAAACATTTACATACACACACATAAACATATTGGGAATGAACTGAAAAAGAGCGGATAGTGGAGAGAACAGAGGAAGGGTGCAATATATATGCACCCTGCACTCGATATGATTTATTTCTACATGTCAGGGTGTGTATTAGGGTGTTCAGTTAGGTCAAGTCACAGCAGAAAGAGCATAACTGGATTATATGTCAGGCTTATTGAAAAAAGTCTTCTACTTTGAAGCCAGCTTGAAAGGTGTTAAGAAGTGCAAAACTCTTGGCCCGTGAGTCACTTTGTAACTTCTGCTAACACTATATAAATATATTGTCACCATATTTCCTTCCATAATGGCTACCTCTGAAGAATGCAGGGTTACATAATTGGACTCTTACCTAACCCCTATAGCAAAACCAATTGGTGAGATCACCCATAATGGATATATATATAAACGGCAAAATGTCTGTGTCCTTTATACAAATCCACAATTTTCCAGTTAGAGGGCTCGCACTTTCTATGGTCATTCAAAACCGTCCAAGGGTGGTTGTGCACATCTTTACATTTCCCCAGTCACCCTGCAAAGCCATTAAAAAATCAATAGAAGTGACTTTTTTGTGAATTTTGTATCCAAAGCCCAATCAAAATGCCCGAAACTTGATACGCCAATTAAATGCCAGCTAGCTGTATGTGATTGGTCAGAGATTTGGACAGTACTCGCGTGTATGTGCGCACGCATGCAGCTGTATATGCATGCAATGCTGGGTCACAGTGCTAGTGGATATATAAAACAGTAAACTTTGATTAATATATATATCATCATCATCACTTAGCATCAGCTTTCCATGATGGCATGGGTTAGATGGTTTAACTGGAACTGCACCAAGTTCCAGTCAGTTTTGGCTGGATGCCTCGAACGCCATGCATCCTTTTCCAAATAAGTTATATATATACAGAGAGAGAGAGAGAGATAAGTGTAGACATGGCTGTGTAGTAAATTTTCTCCCAACCACATGGTCCTGGGTTCAGTTCCACTACATGCACCTTAGGCAAATGCTTTCTACTATAGTCCTGGGCCAACCAAAACCTTTTGAATGGATTTCGTTAACCGAAACTGAAACAAGCTCGTTGTATATGTGTGTATGTATATATATATGCTTATGTGAGTGTGTGTATATATATATTTCTTTACTGCCCACAAGGGGCTAAACATAGAGGGGACAAACAAGGACAGACGAAGGGATTGAGTCGATTATATCGACCCCATTGCGAAACTGGTACTTTATTTATCGATCCCGAAAGGATAAAAGGCAAAGTTGACCTCAGCGGAATTTGAACTCAGAACATAACGACAGACAAAATACCGCTAAGCATTTCGCCCGGCGCGCTAACGTGTCTGCCAGCTCGCCTATATATATATATATGCATACACACACACACACACACACACACATACGCATACATATATGAATGTATATGAGTGTGTTTGTGTCTCCGTGTCTTGACATTGTGTGTAAGATGCAAATGAGTGCCATCATCATCCATTTCCAATATTCTGCAAAATCATGTCTGGCCATGGGGAAATATATCACCTTGCTTGGTAACAGGTGAGGGTCAGTGACAGGAAGAGCACCGGGCTGTAGAAAATCTACCCCAAATAAATTCTGTCCAACCTATTCAAGCATGGAGGAGTGGCCATTTAAATGAAGATGCTGATGCTGATTATGTTTACGATTTTCACACTCATACATTACTCTTTTACTTGTTTCAGTCATTTGACTGCGGCCATGCTGGGGCACCGCCTTTAGTCGAGCAACTCAACCCCGGGACTTATTCTTTTGTAAGCCCAGTACTTATTCTATCAGTCCCTTTTGCAGAACCGCTAAGTAACGGGGACATAAACACACCAGCATCGGTTGTCAAGCAATGCTAGGGGGACAAACACACACACACACATATATATATATATAGATATATACATATATACAATGGGCTTCTTTCAGTTTCCGTCTACCAAATCCACTCACAAGGCTTTGGTTGGCCCGAGGCTATAGAAGAAGACATTTGCCCAAGGTTCCACGCAGTGGGACTGAACCCGGAACTATGTGGTTGGTAAACAAGCTACTTACCACACAGCCACGATGTTGTTTAACCACAGGTCAGTTCCATAATTAAGCAGACCAATGATCAACAGTATTCCAGCTGTGACCATCAAATTCGATGACTGGCATCCGTGCTAGTGGAGCACTAAGAGCACCATCCGAGCGTGATCGTTGCCAGAGCTTCTCTCTTTATCCCTTTTGATACCAACCTGGCTGAAACCACCACTGGTTCTGTAGTATAAATGTCTTGTTTTCATAAGTTTTGAATTAAAATCTTCCACCAAACCTTAGTTACAATTTATGCTCCTCACACCAGCTTAGTGATAACTAAATCATTTTACTAAATTCTTTGTTATATTTAAAATTAATTGAAAGGAAACACAGAGCATCTCAAAATAAATACGGTAACAAAAGGGTTAAGACAGTGGGGTGTGAATTGAAAGAAATTGGTTACTGTTTCTAGCAGACTGGTTAACTGCATAGTGGTATTTCTCATTAATATATAAAATATGATATATATATTAATATATAAAAGGCGGCGAGCTGGCAGAAACGTTAGCACACCGGGCGAAATGCGTAGCCGTATTTCGTCTGCCGTTACGTTCTGAGTTCAAATTCCGCCGAGGTCAACTTTGCCTTTCATCCTTTCGGGGTCGATAAACTAAGTACCAGTTACGCACTGGGGTCGATGTAATCGACTTAATCCGTTTGTCTGTCCTTGTTTGTCCCCTCTGTGTTTAACCCCTTGTGGGTAGTAAAGAAATAGGTATTTCTCATACCATTGGCTCATTATCTCAATAGGCCCTACAGAGTCAATAAGTGCTAATCTCTATTGGCAGATATACATATATATATGTCATGGACTCTCCAATTATTAGACAACACATGAGAGTTCAGCAATTTCTGGCCGAACAACCTTAATGATGATTTGTTTAAAGTGTTCAAATGTTTGTGTACACATAAGCACACTCCCTCTATCAAATCGACATAGCTGTACAGGTGCAACTGGGTACTACATGTCAGATGGCAAAATGATTGCATATCATAAGATTAATGAGAAAGAGCATAACAACAATAAAGATAAAAATCTAAATAAATACCATTGCACTGTAACTATGGGTACAAATCTTAATTAGTAATGATTCATCTATAGAAAAATTACAATTAATTTTAGGGCAGAAAAATTTTAATTAATTTCCATTACAAGATTATGATCAGATTCTTCAACTTTGAAATTATAATTAGCTTATTGCTAAGTTATGATTATCACAGGGCTAAAGTTAAGACTGCTCGGGGCTAAAAGTTGTGATCGGCTCACAGCTAATAGTTACGATTAACTCAGGGATAAAAGTTATAATTAGCATGGGACTAAAGTTACGACTAATTAGCTAGGTAAAAAGTTATAATTAACTGTGACTAACTTACAGGTAGCAGCTTTAAATTTATAAAATTAATGACTAGCTGAGGGTTAGAAAGTTATAATTAGTTCAGGACTAAAAGTTGTGAATAGCTTAGGTCTAAAAGATAAGACTAGCTTAAGGACTAAGTTATGATTAGCTAAGGACTAAGTTATGATTAGTTCAGGGCTAAAAGTTATGAGTAGCTCATGGATAAAGTTATGATTAGCACAGTGTTAAAAGTTATGATCAGATTAGGGCTAAAAGTTATAATTACTGAGAGCTAATATCATGATTAGCTTCAGGTGAAAATTACCATCAGCTAAGGTATAAAAATTAACAATTAGGTTAGGGCTGAAAATTGCAATAATCTTCAGTTAAAAATCTACGATTAAGTTTCAGCTAAAATAAACAAACATATAAAAAATTATGATTAGTCTTCAGCTAAAAAAATGCAACAATAATTTTGGTAAGGCTGTAAACGAGTGTTTATAATTAGTTCAGTAATGGACTGTATAGAAACAGTCTGAAAATCTATTTACATAACAGAGTCAATGTTGATATGAATAGAGAGAATTAACTTAGAGGAGGGGTGGGAAACAAGAACTTGTATTGATTTCGTTCTTTTTTCCATTTTTCTCCATTTTTTTAATATATTTTCTCCTATATTTTGTGGGGAGCGGTGGGGAGACAGAGAAAGGGAGTTGTGGAGCCTGTTGTCTAACTTTACAATCACAAACAGTTATTTTTGCCTTTGTTCATTACAGAAATAATCTTCGTTCTCATTATGTATTTATTCTAATATACGCATAAATACATATATGTGTATGTATATATATATATGTGTGTGTATATGTGTGTGTGTGTATGTATATCTATCTATATCTCTATATAAATATGTATGTATGTACATTTATATATATATATATATATATATGTATGCGTATATATGTGTATATGTATGTAAATATATCTGTATGTATGTATGTGTGTGTGTGTGTTGACAACCGATGTGGGTGTGTTTATGTCCCCATAACTTGGCAGTTCGACAAAAGAGCCTGATGGAATAAGTACTAGGCTTACAAAGAATAAACCCTGGGCTTGATTTGTTCGACTGAAGGCAGAGCTCTAGCATGGCCACAGTCAAATGACTGAAACAAATATATATATATATATATCTTATATTTTGTCATAACTGTGACAGATTCTTCCACAGATATGACAAAAGTAACAATGTAAATAATTTGAGTTCCGTTATTGATGAGAAAATGTTAAGGAAATGGTTTTGTATCCTTTATGTTTAAAGTCTATGCAGTCATCTGACAAGAATGGTTTCTTTCAAATGACGTAATGTTTTCATTAATCAATTAAAGGAGTCGCTTGAAATGACCGTAATGAATTGACACCTGTATGTCTTTGCTACTCATTTGTATTTTATTCACCTGACTTGGAATTTGTACTTCGGAAATACCACAGAAGCTACCTTTTTATAAAAAGTACGTCTGAATTACCAAGAGTGAATATCTTGGCTTCGGTGGGTTGCATTGTCTGCACACATGGCAGGAATATCAGGTACAAACACCCCTGCACAGAGTTTTGATATTCAATATTGCATTAATATTGTTTGGGTGTGCAGATTATACTGACCTACAAGGTACCTTAATTAAAGTACCAAATTCAACTGACTCTTAATTATCATCATCATCATTTACCGTCTGTTTTCCATGCTAGCATGGGTTGGACAGTTCGACCGGGGTCCGGTAAGCCATGGAGGCTGCACCAGGCTCCAGTCTGATTTGGCAGTGTTTCTACAGCTGGATGCCCTTCCTAACGCCAACCACTCCGTGAGTGTGGTGGGTGTTTTTTACGTGCCACCGGCACATATATATATATATATATATATATATATGGCAAAGAAGAAAATGTAGAAGATAATTGACAAACATCAATTCGATCTATTTATTAATTACAATCTATGTATAAATAAATAAGAATAAATGGGTGAATAATACTATACTCTTACAGTTGTTTCTACTTTGACGGTCCATCCTGTCAAAGTTGGCACATCATACCAATATTATACATCGTATCTTGAATGTATTCATAACAGAATAACATATCCCTAACCGCACATATCATTTATTACCTCTCTTAGTATTTAAGGCCCCTTAGACAATTCATTCCTTGAATATTTTCTTATATTTGTTTTGTATTTTATTGATAGACTTAATGGACTCTCACAATGCCACTGTTTTCAAATATTAGTGGACCAATTAAGTTGAAGGATTGGAATTGGCCTTACCCTACTCATCAGAGGGGTATTATGATGAGATTTTTGTTAACAAATAATAACAGAACACTTAATTTATACCCAAATTATTTCTTCATTGATATAGTTACGTATTGATTTCCCCAACACAGCAAGACATCTTTTCCTCTCAACACCTGGCACACAGCTACTCTGCTCTCTGCTACACCCTTACTCAAATGAGAAGGCTTTTTTCTGTCTTGCAAGTTACTTGGTGACCTCACTAGTGCTGGTGCCGTGAGAAAAGCACTCAGTACACCCTTGTAGGAACAGCAGACATCCAGCTGCAGAAGCCATGCCAAACAGACATTGAAGCTTGACACAGTCCTGTAGATTGTTGGATCTGGTGAAACCATCCAGTCATGCCATCAAGAAAAGGAGACATTAAATGGTAATGATGATGCAATAAGGCAGCAAGCTGGCAGAAACGTTAGCACACTGGGCGAAATACTTAGCGGTATTTCGTCTGCCACTACGTTCTGAGTTCAAATTCCGTTGAGGTCGACTTTGCCTTTGATCCTTTCGGGGATCGATTAAATAAGTACCAGTTACGCACTGGGGTTGATATAATCGACTTAATCCGTTTGTCTGTCCTTGTTTGTCCTCTCTGTGTTTAGCCCCTTGTGGGTAGTGAAGAAATAGGTAATGATGATGCAAATATGCAACCAGTTTCTTTCACTTTCCATCGACCAAATCCGTTCACAAGGATTCAGTTGGCCCAGTTATATAGTAGAAGATATATGTCCAAAATGCCAAGCAGTGGGTGTGAACCAAAAACTACTTTTCTTAATCACACACTGTATCTATATAAACAGCTTGTTGCTCTCAGATCCTAACATATATCACATATTCCTGCATTCCTCAGAGATCTATAAAATAAACTCCACTAACATTACTTGGAGGTGGTCATGGTGGAGATGAGGTCGATGGAGGTAACCAACTATTTACTGCCACCACTTCCCTCCTTCTCTACCCATTCACACAATGAAAATGATAAAAAAAAATCCTAACATGTCTTTGTACTTAGTCATGAGAAATCATTATACAGTTCATGTTTATTTCTATTCAGTTATCTGGTTAAGTGTTTTGTATTAATATGATTTATTGATGAACGAGACCCCCACTAATGTTCAGTCTGTATTTGCATACTATCATATATTTATATATTTTCCTAAAAACTCATGTTTGTATATGGTATGTGTACATGTTTGTGTGTATGTATATATATATATATATTTAAAAATAGGATAAAATCTCTATAAGAATTTATTAAGTAGTCAGCGTGAAAAACCTCATAGGGGAAAATTTTTACTTATTCCCTTTAAATATATTTATTTATATTAAGGGGTATTTATATTAAGAGGGTAACGTTTCTAGGAGCAAATTCATGATCATTCATGACCGAAGGGCGACCTTTGTATGCGTTTAGGTCACCTTGTCTCAACATTGCTCAATGGTTATAAATGAGTGTCAACAGTCATACAAGCAGTCTTGTTCATTTGCAAACTTCCATGGAAGCAGGGCTGGCCATGGGGTAATATCACCTTTGAGATCCTAAAGCCAAGGTGTCATGTAAAAAAACACAGGTGTTGATGCCACTTAAAAAGCACCTATGACGGTGCCACATAAAAAGCAACCAGTACACTCTGTGGAGTGGCTGGCATTAGGAAGTGCATCCAGCCATAGAAATCTTGCCAAAATAGACTATGGAACCTGATGCATTCCCTAGCCTTACCAGTTCCTGTCGAGCTGTCCAACCCATGCCAGCATGGAAAATGAATGTTAGATGGTAATGATGATAGAAATAAGTGAGGAGTTGGTGACAGAAAGGACATACCAGCCATGGAAAATCCACTTCAGTGAATTCTGTTTGACCCATGCAATCATGAAGAAGTGGGTGTTAAAACAATGATGGTGATGATGATGATAGCCCAGAATTTCTCAGGGCAAGTTGGAGGGGGGTGAGAAGCAGAGACTGCGAAACTTGAAAAGGGGAGGAAAGGGGCGAGTGAATTGTCATGTTTAACCCTTTTAGTGTTTAAACCGGCTATATCCGGCCCAAATATTCTACTCATTTATGCTCAAACTGGCCAGAACCAGTATCTCACACCTACCCTGCAATGTCATTCTAAAAATAAACAATTACATCTTTTAAATTTTGAAGCTACAAGATAATACCAGATTAATTTTTTAAAATGTAAATGAATAAAGATTACTATTGACATATTAATTTGAATGCTAAAGGGTTAATGAAATTAAAATAGTTTCTAGATTTTTTTAAAACTTGTACAACACCATGGCAAAGATAGAAAAATAAAATGGATGCAAACTCTATTTTGTTGTCTCATTGTAAGGTGCAAAAGACTCCATCTTCTTTTCCAAATGGG
The DNA here is from genome assembly GCF_006345805.1 of Octopus sinensis. Classification (NCBI taxonomy): domain Eukaryota; kingdom Metazoa; phylum Mollusca; class Cephalopoda; order Octopoda; family Octopodidae; genus Octopus; species Octopus sinensis. Next base: position 19,224,418 of record NC_043017.1, on the reverse strand, counting down.
TACGCCACCCATAATGCAGAGGAGAGGAGGGGGAAGATAAACAACTACAGGAGACTGACCAACAACTATTAGTTTGTACTGTTCGCCATTGAGACCTCAGATGTTCTTGGGCCCCACATTGCTGATTACCTCTGCAAAATCACGATAACTGCAGCCTGTCTGAGAAATGAACCACACAAGGTAGGATGACTGTTGTAGTGAATATCACTGGCCATTCTCTGCAGAAATACTTTTACAATCATGTCTGCGAGGCACAGCTGAACACACCATTTGTTCTGGAATGTACAGCCCATTACTCCCTCTTCCCCATCTTCTGCTGCTTAATACCCCCTCCCCATTTTTCTTCTTTTTTTTCCCCTTGGTGAAGTTGTTATGGAGTTTGTTATTTTCTGTCAATAATCTGATCCTTTATACTTTTAATTTCTCTCCTTTCTTTCCTTCCTGTAAAAACATGTTCTTAATAGAATGTCTCTTATCAATCACTCTATTGATCAGGTTGCCTAGAACAATCGGTGCCAATATTGAGCAATGAGGTTCTTTGTAATTTTTTCTTTTTTTGTGGAGTACAGAGTAACCTAATTAGTGAGAGCAATTATTTTTTTCTTTTGAAGAGGGGGGGGGTGTTTTTATTTTTTGATGGGGGGAGGGGGGAGCTGGATTTTGTTTTTGTCTTTTTGCTAGTGTTGCCCTTGCCCCCAGCAAAGTGTCCAGCTGATTGACTGACCAATCATGTATGGCACAAGAAACACCCCAACTAATTTGAGAGCATTAATGTGGTTGCTTAACCTGCTAGATATAGTAGTTTAATCACCCTCAAATCATCTCCAACTCTTTGAAAAAAAAAAGATAGATACATTTGATAGTATAGACCTTCATATATAAAAAGACAGGATTGTTATGGTTGGATTTTCAGGGCTGACAAGGGGGTTAAACAACATGACTTACGATCCTTTATCGAGGCCACATATTTATAACATTGCAAAAAGAACTCTTTAGTCCTGTCAAGGACATGACAATCTCTTTCATGTCGGTGTACAGTGGCTGGTGTTAGGAAAGGCATCCAGCTGTAGAAACACGTCAAAACTAGAACATACGAGTGGAAACGAAGAAGATCACTTGCCTGACAGTGATGCTTGTTTTTACAACTATTGTGTGATGCCAAGACACACACACACACGACTGGCTTCCTTCAGTTTCCGTCTATCACATCCACTCACAAGACTTTAGAAGACATTCGCTCAAGATGCCACTGAGTGGAACTAAACCCGAAACCACAAGGTTGAGAAGAAAGCTTCTTAACGATAATTTCTATTCCAAAAACTTTGAAATTAACAAATATATTTGTTTACTTTTCAAAGTGTGTCGTCTTAACAAAGACAGTCTCTTTTCAACGATGCACGCGTAATAAGCAAACTCAACGAAGTGTGGGAGAAATGAAAACAGTAACTTCAATTAACAAACCTTATCTATCATAATAATTATAACCATATTTTGAAGATAATACTTATTCGCCTCGGTAATTCAGAAAAGAACAGCTATTTTCGTATATTTTTCCATTTGTGTTGGTTTCATTTTGAATAATTCCCCTTTCGTTTTAACACTATCTTTTAAAATAAATCCCCTGTCGTATTTTCGCTTGTGCGAAATACGAAGGTGACATTACAAATTTCGGAGACGTACTTACTAGCTAAGTGATTTGATCTGAGACCGTGTGTTGAAGCTAAAACGATTACAACATGCTAAACACTTGCTACCCACAAAGACAGTTAACTTCACTTAAACATTTATTTATGCAGTGTTTCTATAAAGTTAAGTTGCTGCGTGGATGTTATTTAGGCAACAATTAACGGTGTTCCTCAAGACTTAAGTAACCTAGTCGAAGCTATCTGAATTTCTGATGTGTATTTGTCAAGCAGGTAATTTGATGTGAGGTAACTGAAATTCTGAGCAATGCTGTTTACTTGTTGCTTAAATAAGATCACAATTATGTAAACCACTTCACTTCATTAAAACACCGCATGATAAATATTTAACAGTTTTTGTGTATTTTTGGATGGTTAATATGTCTTCCACACTGCAATTACAAGCAAAATTATCCCTCTACCGATTGCGGGAATGAAACGGCATCAGAAATGCAGCTTTCGAGACGTAGCGAGAGATAGGGAGGGATTTTAACAACAGAAGTATACAAATAACAGAATACGTCCACTGTACGGCACCTTGAGCAAGTGTCTTCAACTGTAGCTTCGGACAGACCAAAGCCTTGTGATTGGATTTGGTAGACGGAAACTTAAATAAGTTACGTGCGTTTATGTATGTATGTGTGTGTGTGTGTCAAACCTGGGCACCAAACCGTTAATCGTTCATTAACGAAGTTAACATTTTCGTTAACGACTTAACCTGTAAGTTAACTTTGGAAATCATTATCGGACTAATTTAACTTCCATTTAACAGAAGTTAACTTTGCTGCCAACAGATGCTGCGATGATCTTTAGGCTCGGGGACTTGAAGTCCAAGGGCCTTGACAGGCATCGACAAAAGGTTTAGGACCCTCCTGCAAGATGAGGAATGCCAGCTGGTTGCTGCCTTCCACCCCAGATTTCGCTTCATCTGGTTGAATAAGTATGACAACACCAAAGTCGCCAAGGTGAAGAAAAACATGGAGAGTAAGGTCGAGGAGGATGAGAATGACTTCACGGTGGTGTCACCCAGCCAAAAGAGAGTAGCAGTAGCCTACAGGTCACTAAAGGACAAGGCCTAGAATTTGGTGAAGACCTGATTGGAGACCAACTCCAAAGACTTGCTCACAGACGCTGCCTTCTTGGGTGAACAACTGTTGATGAACTTGTTTCGTCAAGTTCAACACAGCCATCCCCTTTAGTGCTGCAGAGGAGTGTTTGCTCTCTCTGGGCAAGGACATCTTGAGGGCCAAGAGATCATCCTTGTCTGATGAAAACTTTGACATGCTAACTTTCATGAAGGGCAACATACATCTCATAAACAAAATGGAGAACGAGAAAAAGAGGAAAAATTAAATTATGTATACATCATGTTTTTCGTCTTTTATTTTTTTTTTTTAGGGTCACTTTATCAATAACTTTTTTTAGTTTAATACTAATATTGTGTTTCATTTGAGTTTCTTTACCCTTTTCTGGCTCTAAAAGCTGTTATAAACCTTAAAAAGGTCAAAACTATGAAATCAGCATTTTTTAAAACTCTTTTTCTTTACTACTCTGGGCACAAGGCCCGAAATTTTTGGTGAGGGGACCAGTCGATTAGATCGACCCCAGTACGCAACTGGTACTTAATTGATCAACCCCGAAAGGATGACAGGCAAAGTCGACCTCGGCGGAATTTGAACTCAGAACGTAGAGACAGACGAAATACCTATTTCTTTACTACCCACAAGGGGCTAAACACAGAGAGGACAAACAAGGACAGACAAACGGACTAAGTCGATTATATCGACCCCAGTGCGTAACTGGTACTTATTTAATCGACCCCGAAAGGGATGAAAGGCAAAGTCTACCTCGGCGGAATTTGAACTCAGAAGGTAGCTAAGCATTTCGCCCGGCGTGCTAACGTTTTTGCTAGCTTTAACTCTAAAGCTAGAAAACTACAGTTTTGGGGTTCTAAAGCCCTTTTAAACATTTTTTAAAAGGCTGATTTTATAATTTTGGCACTTTTTAAATGTGTTGTTAGGTGGTTTTAGAGCAAAAACTGACTTTTTTGTTTGTCTTTTATCTATAATAAAAATTAGCGTTAACGGTTTATCGATAACGTCTGTTACATTTTTAAAGAGTTAACTGATTAACGGTTATCGAAGTTAACTTTTTGGTTATCGGATTAACGGTTAACGAAGTGAACTTTTCGATTAACGGTACCCACCTTTAGTATGTGAGTGTGTGTCTTTGTCCCTACCACTGATCGAAACCGGTGTCGGTTTATTAAACGCCCCCGTAACTTAGAGGTTCGACAAAAGTGACTGATAGAATAAGTACTAAGCTTAAAAGTAAGTAGGGGTCGATTTGTCTGACTAAACCCTTCGGGTGGGGCCTCAGTTTGGCTGCGAGTAAAAGATAAAAAGGACAAATGGTTAAAACAAACTTTAAAAATAAAAAACAGTGCAGTTACGGGTAGGTGTTTACGAACATTTTTAATGACTGTTTTGTCGACAAATTACGACAATGTTCTCCATCGAAATTTCTTTCTTATAATAGTTTAATTAACAAACAGCCATGCCATCCTACTATAACGAAACTAACGAAAGGGGGTGCGGTCCATATTCTTTACGTCCGCCGGTAAAGGGTGGATGTAAAAGGTTTTGGGTTTAATGGATTCATACTCGCGATTTAGAACACTTCTGGAATGTCAGTAACATGATTACTTACAATAAATAACTAAAACTCAAGTGGGTTGGTTGCAATATGTTGTGTCAGATGATAGAAATATACAGAGTACAGCTCTCTAAAGTAAATTGACTGGTCGAACAAAAAGCAACGAGGGATGTGAGAAAGCTTCTATGAAATGGCAGCCTAATAATTCTCCTTCAAATTATACACAACTCTATCGTCTTTTAAAAACAAATGGGAAACACACTGAGGATTTCTTCAGTTTCGCTCACAGATTTTTAAATTATTTTTTAACAGTTTGAAACTTCGTATACCGGTCATGGGTATACGATGTCCATTTTTTTTTTTCCTTAATGGGACAGTTAGGACGGATTATTGTACATCGAATGTAAGCTTAATCGATACTGATAGATGGTTAAATAAAAACAATAATAGCAGCAGCAAAGGCTTAACGAACTAACAAGGAGCTAGACTCAAATGTGGTTGCCCCACCTGCCAGAACTAGCAGTCAAATCTCTTTCAAAACCCACACACCCTTTCGTCTTAAGAAGGAAAAGACACGTTTCATGTAACGTCAGGTAATTCCAGATACACTAGGTATGAATAATAAATGGGATGGTCACAATTTGGAACATCTTTTGATCATGACTGATCTGAGGGTTAAACAACATCAACACTCTAATTAACTTGTCAGAAAATATTTTCTCGGTTGCTAATCAATAGACTATGAGTTACTCATTAAGGATGTAGTTGGTTTATATTTTAGTGTCAATCAACTAGGGCGGGGTGTTAACAACTGTAAACGCCTATCTTTCGTTGGGGTACGACAGAAATAAAACTCCAAAGAGCCTCTGCTTAGAACCCTCTTTTAAACAACATTACAGAGTTCCCGGGTAAAAACAATGCACTTGGGCCCTTGCATACCCAAACCTAGATTAGCACAGGACCCTTAGACCCGTGGGGTACTACCGAGTCTGCCTATGTCTAAAGACAGCATTGCCTCTACGTGGTCGATCGGTCGTTCGAACTGTTAAAAATAGCAGCTAAATTCCCTCGAATCACATTCTACTGTCATGCAGCTAAAGATAGCTTTAAAAATAAATAGATAAAATTTTAAGGTGGAATGGTCAAAGTTGAATTCGATAAGAGCTGGTCTGAGGCAAAACAATAACCGAAAAAAAAAATAATGGAAACTTATTCCGTACACTCTGAATTAAAAGTTAGAGAGGAGTTTGGAATAAACATTCTAGCTCAAGTAAATTCTTTTATTCAAAACGAAAAAAAGATCACAATCCCGAAAATTAAAAGTAAATAACTTTCATTTTCATAAATTCTATTCTTCGTAACTTCTTGAAGAAACTCCACCTAAAAGACGATGCTGACTTCAGTAAAATTCGAAATCATAATCAAGAGACGGCTGGTTATATTTGTGCTAGTTTTTAACTTTTTTTTCAGCCGTCCCTAAAACAAATTGTTCACAGCAACAAGAAAACGAACGACGACATTTAAGATCTTTTAAAGGTTCAAAGGTGTCAGAGAAGAAGAAAAACAACATTTTGGAAATTGTCAAAATATGAGGGATGGTCACGAGATGTGAGTCATGTCACTGCAGTAATTCTTATTTACAAGTAGAAAGATACGAACACACACACTTGTAGACATACATATATGTACTTATATGTATGTATGTGTATATATAATATACATACAGACATACATATATAGATTACTGTAAAGTGTCCCATCAAAATACAGACTAAACAACTGAATGTTTGATGGTTACTTACAGGCTTGTAATCAGACCTGTTCCGACCGTGACACTCAAGCTTTACATTCATTCTATCAATATATCTGGTTACAATACTCAATGTACTCTTACTTAAAGATAGAAACTTTAAAAAAAGTAGCAGGGGTTAAAATTTGAGCGAAATTTGGCTGTTATAACTAAGTGAGTGGAGCAACAATAGCATTGCATTGCTTTGAAATTATTTAATGGGTGGTGGTGGTTTTCGATGACGTTTTGGGTGTGAAATGAACACAGGAAAACGGACGTGTGAAAAATAAGTACGACATTACATCAGGTGTGTGTGTGTATATATATATGTGTGTGTGTGTACAAACATACATATGCACACACACTCGCAAACAACTCAACACAAGTTGTTTGGTCAGTGAAAACTGACTGTAGGAATTGGCAAGTTCAATACCTCACAAAGACCAGTGGTTTCATCAGGAAAAAGGGGACACACATACACAAACATAGATGTATACATACACACCACACACACCCAAGGGGTGGGGGCTCATGAAGTTTGGTTTACAGTTTTAGACAAAGTGAAAATTGGTAGCAACCCTCTTTCGTTAGATTCTACAGAAATATAGTTGGAAGGTCTACAGAACCCCTATCTTTCCCCTTCCTGTAGAAATTAAAAGATATGTATGTGTGTGTGGTGTTTATAACACATGTTATGGAACTAAGGTGTCCGCAAGTCAAAAACAGGTACTCCAGTGTTTCAGACAAGTTTCTTATTTTAGATTACAGAGTTTCCTTACAAGAACAGTCAAGTTGCTTATATATATATATATATATATATATATATATATTATATATATATATATATATATATATATATATATATATAAGCAACTTGACTGTGGTTGCCCCACCTGCCAGAAATTATAGGTGAGCTGGCAGAAACGTTAGCACGCCGGGCGAAATGCATAGCCGTATTTCGTCAGCCGTTACGTTCTGAGTTCAAATTCCGCCGAGGTCGACTTTGCCTTTCATCCTTTCTGGGTCGATAAATAAAGTACCAGTTTCGCACTGGGGGGTCTATGTAATCGACTTAATCCCTTTGTTTGTCCCCTCTATGTTTAGCCCCTTGTGGGTAGTAAAGAAATATATATATATATATATAATGGATTCTACCAGTCGGTTTTGAAGGATAAGTGTCCAACCGCGAGCTGTTAAAGATACTCGATACATGATTTGTTTTCGGCTGTGACGGCAACTAATCCAGGAAACGGAGAAGTCATATATGTATATATATACATATATATATATACATATTATCTTCACCAAACAATATGTTACAGGTTGTGACATATATAACTAGTCAGGATGTTAACATCGGTTTCGCGTTGAATATTGCCACCAGACAGGCAATATAATGACATCGTGTGTGTATAATGTGTACAGTTTAATAAAAATAACATCAGGAACACAAGTTTAAGACGAATGTTGAGAAAATAAAAATGTTTAAGAATAGCTGAAGGACCAAAAAATTAGGCAATGTATTGTTACACACACACACACACACAAATATATATACATATATATCATACACACAGAAATATATACATACTTTTGTGTTTGGATAAGTCCGAACCTGGCCAACAATAGATCGCAGTACATCTCTAAAAGTTCCATAGCTTCGACCAAATAATCTTCCCGAATGATGTGTTCAACACGGATCCGAGCCCTGTCTTCTTTACCATTGCAAATATAGTCCGCAATTTCACGACGGGCTTTTTGAGCAAGTTCAGCTTTCTTCTTTTCCAATAATTTGAGTCGATTGACCGTCAGACGAAGGTTTGTGCTCAACTTGGTATAGTTAGGACCTGTCCTAAACATTTTGTCTGTTTTTATATATATATATATTTATATTTGGTATTTTTTCAATCAAGTGAAGCACGAAAGGCGATTAGTTTTGTTATGGTTATATTTTTTCCCTTCCTCTCTCCCTAAAGATGATCCACAATAAGAATTGACAACCCACAAGGCCACAAATCCAAGGCCGATCCTTCCGTCTAGGTTAGCAACCACCCGACTTCATACATTCACTGTTGTTGTGGTGGTGGTGTGATAGTGAAATGAATAACTAGGCTCACTTCCGAAATATTATTTACATTAAAAAAACAAAACATAATGAATTCATATATATTTAATAATTTTTTTAACAATATTTAATGAAATTTTTATACGTATTTCTCAAAGAAAAAGCAAAAAGATTTAAATCTCATCATCCCCCCACTTCTTCCTCATTACACTGATGTAATTTCTGCGGAATATAACCGGACGTTGATGTGTTATTAGTGTATGTATGTCTTCGAAAGATCTTCGTTCTTTCATTCTTCCTTTTTTTCTCGCTTGAAACCGTTTCCTTCACTTTACTCACGACGCTTTCTATTTTCCACGTTGTTTTCATTAAAATTAGGATTTTCTTTTCCTGACATCCACTTAACTATATATTTTTCTTCAGGCAAACATACTTTCGGATTTAGCCCAGCCTTCTCCTACAACCCTAGGCCAACCAAGACCTTGCGAGTAAATTTGGTAGATGGAAACTGAAAGACACCCATCGTATATATTATGACGTGTGTTTGTCTCCACCACCGCTTGACAACCGGTGCTGGTTTGTTTATGCCCATGTAACTTAGCAGTTTGACTAAAGTGATTTGATCAATATACAGGTTAAGCCCCGGTCGCGAAAACCAAAAAAAAAACCCGGCCTACTAGGTGTAAAAAAAAGTGTAGAAAACAAAAATTTCCGCAAACGAACGGGGGTCGGGTGGGGATGAGGACTTTCGGAAATTTCACAAGATCCCATTTTTCCCTCCTAACTTTCAGGAAAATGGATATATATTTATGAAATTTTATAGAAATACCATTCAAATGGCACAAATTGCTATTATAAAAAGAATTTCTGGGGAAAATGTTTTCGGAAAATTCACACGATCCGTTTTCTTTTCTTTTTTTTTTTTTTCGTCATAACTTTCGGGAAAATGGATATCTTTTGATAAAATAAGTACCAGACTTTTAAGGCATAACTACAGATGTATACCCCCACTCCGTCTTTGTTGCCTCATAACTTCCAGAAAAATGGATACTTTTTAACGAAGCTTTCAACAAATAATTACTTAGATCTTGTAGACTGAGTGTATGTAAAGATTTGCTGGAAAAAATGGTTTTTGAGGGGTTGAGGAGAGGAGTTTCGGAAAATTTACAAGACCCGACATTTCTCCCATACACACCTCATAACTTTCAGGAAAATGGGTATTTTTTAATGAAATTTTATACAGATACCTTTCAAACAGTTTAGATTACAATTACAAAGAAATTTGTGGGCAAAAGTTTTTGGAAGGAGGCGGGGTAAGGAGCTTCTGGATAAAGGAGTTTCGGATCAGACGGCCCACATAAGTCGGAGTTTCTCCGTTTTGACGGGGATTTTTTCCAATTTCATTTTGCAACAGTCTTCGGGAGGTATCTTTTCACGAAAAAAAAGAAAAAATTTTGAAAATTTATGATTTTTTTTCACTCCCACCACCTCAGTCCGGTCCGATTTTGGCCACCTTTTTTTTTTTTTTTTCACTACGCACTTAAAAGCCGCGAGAGAAACATTTTCGGTTTTTAAAAAAATGTTAATAATTTCAGAGGAAAATGTGTGATTTAAGGGGGACCTGGCTATTGTTTCTAACACATCCCAAGACTTCCCTCGTTTCTTTCTCACTCCCACATCTCGCACTCATACACGAAGGGGTGCTGAAAAGTTCCTGACTTTAAGGGTGCCGCGAAAGGCCTGGTTGAAGGCCCAACCCTCCGAGTTCATTTTATAGGGCCTAAAAAACTGAAGGACCGCTGCAATAAGTTTGAGAATCTGAGAGGGGACTATTTTGAATAAAATCATAATTAACTGACCCTCTTGTATTTTCTTTTACCCAAAGCCAGGGACTTTTCAGTAACCTCTCTTACACGAATGCACACATGAATGTGTATGTGTGTGTACAACGGGCTTCTTTCTAGTTTCCATTTACCAAATTCACTCCCAAGGATTTGTCCGGCCGGGAGTGGTAGTAGATGATATAATCCTGAGGTTTATTGAAAGATTAATTTCATATCCTTGGGGACTCACACTCTACGGTTTTTAAAATTATTTTTAGAATTTTCATTTTTATTTCGTGTAATTTTCTGACAATCAAGGGGAGATAATGGCGAATTATATAGCACAGTAAGGCTAAGTTTGTAATTTAGACTAAGTTCTGACACACAAACACACAGTAGTTAGGACAGCTTTGAATTGTTAGTAGCTCCCTCCAACATTACCACCACCATCACTATTGGAGCTGCATTTTGCCACAGGATCAAAACCCAGGACTCAGTTGAAGATAGGAGAAATGTGTTCCATGATGAGGGAAGTTGCCTTTGAGTTAATAATCAACAACAAAAGGAATAAAAATGGCATGAAGTAACCAAATGACACTGATATGGCTACAAATTTCTATGATCTTCTTTAATTATTTTGTAATGAGATAAATAAGAGAGTACAAGATATCATCATCACCATCATTGTTCGACCGTGGTCGAGACAATGGAATTTACCATGTTGCGCCAGACTTCACGGTCCATCATAGCATTACGGAGGTCCTGTTGCTGGATGCCTGTATCCCTGGAGATTACATCAGGGTAGGAGAGTGTGCGCCCTCTGGTGTTGCGAGTAGATGGCTTCCAGAGGAGAAGAGTAGAAATTACTTCTTTTTCAGCTCTACAACAATGTCCAGCAAACTGGACTCTCCTACCCTTCACAAGAGATGACACAGGTGGTAATTTCCCATATATTTGCATTTTAGTTGGATGGCGCCTCCACGAGAGATTTTGTGTACAAGATATAGTGTGTTTATGCGGTGGTCTGTGCTGCTGAGTAACAAGCTCACCCAAAGGTTTTCTAGTTCAATATACAATAGAGAGCTGTCTTAAAATACAATGTTTATTCGTTACTATAAAGCAGTGCTTTTCAACCTTTTTGCTGGAGCGGAACCCCCAAGAAAACATTTCACTGGCTCGAGGAACCCCTGTGCAATAATTTAATTGTCTTATGCACACATATCTGCAAAGGAGAATTAAAAATTACTGTCAATTTTAGCATTTTTGTAACTTCTTGCAGAACCCCTGAACTGTACTGGCGGAACCCTGGTTGAAAACCACTGCTATAAAGGCTCACCTCCACTTCAGTGTTTTACCTCTTCTGATAACCCCTTAGGGGTGCTGAAATTTCGACAGGAACTTTTGTTCTTCTAAAATTTAGGGAAAGATCTAGTTGGTACCAGCATACAATGGATTTATCTTTTGCATTACATTCCAACTTTTGACAAGGCAAAGAATGGTAGCAAATTTTATTCTTATTCATTAAAATCGTGAGCTGGCAAAATCGTTAACACAACAGACAAAATACTTAGTTGTACTTCATCTGTCTTTACATTCTGAGTTCAAATTCCACTAGGATTGACTTTGCCTTTCATCCTTTGGGGGGTCAATGAAATAAATACCAGTTGCGTACTGGGGTTGATGCAATCAACTTTACCCCTACTCTTAACACTGCTGGCCCTGTGCAAAAATTTGAAACCATTATTCTTTTCTACTCTAGGCACAAGGCCCGAAATTTTAGGGGAGGGGCCAGTCAATTAGATTGACCCCAATATGCAACAGGTATTTAATTTATTGACCCTGAAAGGATAAAAGGCAAAGTCAACCTCAGTGGAATTTGAACTCGCAACATAAAGACAGATGAAACACCATTAAGCATTTCACCCGGTGTGCTAACATTTCTGCCAACTTGCCGCCTTTGAAACCTTTATTGTTGTTGTTGTTGTTGTTGTTATCTTACTAGGGTCAGCTTTGCCTTTCCCACATTTGTGGGGTCAATAAAATAAAGTACCAATCAAGTACTAGAGTCAATGATATGGACAACTTTGCCTTCTTTCAGAATTGCTGGCCTTGTGTCTAAATTAGAAACAATTTATAAAGAGCAGAGAAGGGGAGAAAAAATTCATTAGTATCAGGAACCATGGATGGTTGATTTTTTTTTTTTGCTTTCTTTTATTTTTTTAATATCATCATCATCATAGTCATCATTATCATTTAACATCCATTTTCCATGCTGGCATGAGCTGCACAGATTGACAGCAGTTGGCAAGCCAGAGGGCTGCACTGGTCTCCAGTTGCCTGTTGTGGCATGGTTTCCACAGCTGGATGCCCTTCCTAATGCCAAGCACTTTAGAGAATGTACTGCATACTTTTTACATAGAACCAGTGATACAAATGTATATTAACTCATTAAATAATTTTGATTTGTCATTTTCCATTAGATCTTTGTTGAAGCTTATTTATTCTGCCTCTATGCTTCCAGTTTTCTAATCAGCAAACCAATCTGATGTTACTGACAAATGTTCACTGCCACCTCGACAGACCTGAACAGAACGCTGTCCTAGTGAAGGGAGACTATCAGTATTATCATTATGGCTGTGATGGTGTTAATGACACAGTAAGTATTGTTGTAGTTTTGGTTGATCTCTTACAAAAGTTGTTACAAGAAACTCTAATGTTGTGGTTAGGTTTGGGGGATGCAAACAGGAAAAATAGAACTCAGAAAATGAGTGCAAGTATAGCTGTGTGGTAAGAGACTGCCCCCGGTTCTATGATACTCTCTTTTACTCTTTTACTTGTTTCAGTCATTTGACTGCAGCCATGCTGGAGCACCGCCTTTAGTCGAGCAAATCGACCCTGGGACTTATTGTTTGTAAGCCCAGTACTTATTCTAGCGGTCTCTTTTGCCGAACCGCTAAGTGACAGGGACGTAAACACACCAGCATCGGTTGTCAAGCAATGCTAGGGGGACAAACAGACACACAAACATATACACACACACTTATATATATATACATATATACGACAGGCTTCTTTCAGTTTCCGTCTACCAAATCCACTCACAAGGCATTGGTCGGCCCGGGGCTATAGCAGAAGACACTTGCCCAAGATGCCACGCAGTGGGACTGAACCCGGAACCATGTGGTTGGTTAACAAGCTACTTACTACACAGCCACTCCTGATGCGGACTTCCTGTTGTAAAGTGATTTAAATTAAAAACTTTCATCAGAATTTCATGTTAATTTATGTTTCATAAACCAACTTAATAATGTTAATTATTTTTACTAAATTCATCATAATTTTCAAAATTAATTAAAACAAATGCAGTGTATTTCAAAAAGATTACGGTAACAAAGAAGTTAAATGGTGGAAAATGTGTTCGTATATTGGAACAAATTTCATCTTCCAAAATATTCAGGTTGCATTCCTTTCATCATATCATCATCATCATCGTTTAGCGTCCGTTTTCCATGCTAGCATGGGTTGGACGGTTCTACTGGGGTCTGTGAAGCCAGAAGGCTTCATCAGGCCCAGTCAAATCTGGCAGTGTTTCTACGGCTGGATGCCCTTCCTAACGCCAATGCCCTTCCTAACGCCAAAAATATTTCTATTTCAGGGATGGGGATGTGGCTATCGGACACTCCAGTCTCTGTGTTCTTGGGTTACTCACCAGAAATCGAGTCGAGCTGTTCCAAGCATCAAAGAAATCCAAGAAGCATTAGTAGAGATGGGAGATAAACCTGCGAGTTTTCTTGGATCGAAGCAGTGGATCGGAAGTTTAGAAGTTGCCATGTGCTTAGATTACTTTTATGATGTAAGTCTGCAAATATAGTAATTATTCTAAATAATTATCATCATCATCTAACATGTGTTGTCCATGATGGCATTGGTTGGATGGTTTGACCAGAGCTGGCAAACTGGAGATCTGCACAAAGTCCCAGTCTGATTTGGCATAGTTTCTACAACTGGAACTGGATGCCCTTGCTAACACCAACCACTTCACAGTGTGTACTGGGTGCTTTTAACACAGCACCAGCATGAATGCTTTTCACATGGCACCGGCACAGGACTCTTACAGGCCAATCCTCTTCTCCAGGGGGTGTTGAGTGGCTTTAGCACTTCTGCTGTGGAGGACTTATATACATGTATGTGTGTGTGTGTTTATATATATATATATGTATAAGCAAAAACAATTGCAGTAGATGTTTGCAAGCCATTTAAGAACACACAAAAACCATTAGTTTCACTTCAACATTTAAACTTAATTTGTGTCAAAATATTTTCGTCACTTTGAAACCATGACCTGTTCACTGACAAAACTTAATGTGTCAGCTAGGGATTTAAGGAATATTGGCCAAAAATTATTTTGGGAAACCTAGACAAACAAGCAAAGCCATTTTCACCACCTCTGGATTTCCTCATGTACTGAAAACCACCAGAAATCGAATCCTCAGGACCATGGCTTCCTTGTAAGAACCCTTGAAACTGCTTCCTTTAATGCCCTGTCACAGGAGTTTGAGGCTTCTATGGGCCCAAAAGTACATGACGTTAGACATGAGTTGTGTTCTGTTGACTGACGAAACCAGGGCAACCCTTGATGGGCCTAACAGTGGGAAAATGGTTGGATCTATTTTGGAGATGTGCATCACCAACATTTACAAAGTTAACAACAGGGTAGAGGAGTCATGTTGTGGGCTGGTATCATTGGGGATAGACTTGTTGACCCAGTCAGGGTGCCTGAAGGGATCAAAGAGGCCACGGCTACCTACTGCAATCTCCTGAAGTAAGTCTTGGATCCCTGGCTGTCACCTCTAAGGAACCTTGTATTCATGCATGACAACATTTCCTCCCATTCTGTTAGGACCACCCAAACATTCCTAGGGTTTTATGGCATACAAGGTGAAAGATTGATAGTGTGGCCACCAGTATCTCCAAATCTTAACCCTATAGAAAATCTTTGGTCCATCATTAAGCAAGATGTTTATGCCGATGGACACCAATTTATGTCGAAAGATGTCTTATGACTGACCATCAAAGCTGCACCAGAGGCAGCCAGGGCTGCTACTATTAAGAAATTGACAGATACAATGACGAATAGGTTATCTGTCAAAATGGCATTCATGTGGCTAAATAATTCATTATGTCAATCAATGTTATAATATTATTATGGTTTTCTGTTAAATATATACTCAATGTACGCTTAATATGTATCATTACCCTTCATTTTCTGAAAAAAAAATGTCCAGATGGGCCATTTTCATTCAAAAGCTATTAGTGTGTTCACCCAAAAACTGAAGAATCTGAAATAAAAAAGGAAAGGACATTACACAGAATGGTGAAAACATAACAATGGTGTTGCCATAGTGTGAAAACCAGCTGGGAAAAGTTTTATTGCAATCAATACACAGAAAACTGAGAAATCCTAAATTTCACTCCTTAGCTATTAGCATGGTTTCGGGTGTATATGTGTGTGTGTATTTATAGACTTACCTACATATATATATACATATATATATATATGCTTGTATGTCTCTATGAATGTTGATATTTCAGAAGGCTGGAAATATTCTTTTATTCTTATATTTGTTTCAGTCATTTGACTGTGGCCATGATGGAGCACCGCCTTTAGTCAAACAAATTGACCCCAGAACTTATTCTTTGTAAGCCTAGTACTTAACCTATTGGTCTCTTTTGCTAAACTTCTAAGTTATGGGGATGTGAACACACCAACATTGGTTGTCAAGTGATGGTAGGGGAACAAACACAAACATACACACATACATATATATACACAGGCTTCTTTCAGTTTCCATCTACCAAATCCACTTACAGGCTTTGGTCGGCCCAAGGCTATAGTAGAAAACACTTGCCCAAGGTGCCACACAGTGGGACTGAACCCAGAACCATGTGGTTGAGAAGCCATTCTACAAATAGAATTGTTTTACTTTTCAGGTTCCTGGGAAAATCCTACATGTTACAGATGGCTATTCTTTGTCAAATCATCTTGAGGAACTGGATTGGCATTTTCAAAACTTTGGCTCACCAATAATGATGGGTGAGTCACTATAGTTTTATGTAATCTACATTTGCTACAATATTTCGGTTTATGCATCATGCTTTTGCTTCAAATAATTTCGAAAACAGTAAAGAATTTAGTAACATCATCATCACCATTTTAACATCTACCTTTCCATGCTTGCATGGGTCAGATGAAGTTCAGTGGGGTGAAGTTTCCTACAGCCAGACATCCTTCCTGTCACCAACCCTCACCTGTTTCTAAACAAGGTAATAATCACCCACTCTGTTGATCAAAACACAATTGAACACCTGTGGGATGAAATCCAGAGACCTGCCGAACCAGGTGATCCCAAGGCCAACAACTCATGTGGAACTGGAGGCAGTTTTCCTCAGGATGTGGGCACAGGTGCCAATGGCTTTTGTGAACCACCTCATGCACTCCATATACTGACAGTGTATGGCTGTTTTGAACACCCAAAGAGGCCATACACAGTATTATTAGTATTGGTAAGTACTAATAAAGCCTTATTAGTATTAGTAAGTAACCAGCCATACACAGTATTGAACATGTCATGCCCTACAATCTTAATGTGCTGGATCTGCCCATTACCAGAACATGACAACAACCTAGAGATTGTGGTCAAAGTGCATCCAAGAAATTGACTTTATCAGATTTATCAAAATTTATTTCTGACACAATGCAATTAAAACATATTTGACAGTCACACACGTCTTGATTTTCTTTTGCAGTTCAGTGTACATACAAAGATATATTTATGCATACATACATATATTAAAATTATAATTATGTATGTATACACACATGTACATATACAACAGCCTTCTTTCACTTCCTGTGTACCAAATCCACTTAGAAAGCTTTGGTCAGGTCAGGGCTACAATAAAAGACATGTTGTGGGACCGAACACAAAATTATGTCATTGCAAAGTAAATTTCTTAAGTACACAGTATTTAAAGGGAAAAATTTGACAAGACAGTCAGTCACCGGCTGACACTCGCTGACAATACATCGAAGAGGCCTGGGAACAGAAGAAAGAAGACACGCACCCAACACCAGAAGCTGTAGACACCTCCAAAAGAGGGGGCCCCGCCACATCAAAATGGTAGAGGAGTAGGGGCCGAAACCGGACGTGGTTCCTCCTGATGATGTCTTGAGCTAACTGGATCCTATAAAGGAGCTGTTGTGGTAGCAGACCACGAAACACGGTTGAAATTCTTCCATTCCACTCCTAATTACTAAAACTTTGAGGATATGATGCTTGGTTACCTTTATCAGACTCCACTGTCTGGTCTGCAGACAACTTCCTCTCTAAAAAGACACCCTAAAAATGATCATGTTAAAAAAAAAACCACAGAAAACCCTCTCAGAAAAAAACAAAATCAGTCTCTGTTCTCTTTCTATTATTTATTCAGGTGGTGATGATGATAACTCCTCCAAAGGTATATTTGGAGTCAGTAGAGCATCTCAAGCCTTATTAGTATTGGTAAGTAACCAGCTAAAGTAGTGTATCTCACCCTTTTTTTTTTAAAGCTCAGTCCCCACTTCCAGTGAATGGCCCTTTACAAACGTCATTATCCCCCACCAATGTGTTGCATAAAATATAAAAATCACTGCAGACTAACTTTTATTAAACAAGCTAATTTCTTGCAATGGCTTATCATCCTTGTCTTCATGCTATCCCATTGCAGCAACCGTATCTTTAAATTTTTATGGAAATTACTAAAGAAAGACAAGTACTTATATAATTAAATAGTATTAGCCCTTCTGGGTATATCATCAGTCATGTTTCTGCTCATTGTTAACACGATGTTGTACTTCAATCTTGAATACTCTTAACTTAATCTTGGTAAATTTTGTTGTGTCTTCAGAGAGTCATTCTGCTTTAATGCCTTATTAATTAACACACTCACTTGTTCAATTTCCACATGTCTATAGTAGAAGACACTTGCTCAAGGTACCATGCAGTGGGACTGAACTCAGAACCATGTGGTTGGTAAACAAGCTACTTACCACACACCCATATTATAAATAATTTAACATGAAATTCTGATGGAAAGTTATAATTTAGATCTCTTTAAAACAGGAAGTTTGTATCAAAGAGCCAGATTGTTATCAAAAGAATTAACACCCACATGTCTGTCTCCAAATGTTTACCTTTGTGTTGGTGGAGGTTTGTAAAGGACATATATTTCCTAAGTTAAGCCTTTGGTGTTGAATCCAGCCATATTTGGCCAAAATATTCTACTTGTTTTATGTTCGAACTGGCCAGATCATACCTCTCACACCTACCCTGCAATGTCATTCTAAAAAGAAGCATTCACATCATTGAAATATCAAAGCTGCAGAATAGTGCATGTGTAATTCAAAACAATGTAAATAAATATGCATTACATTTGACAGAGAAATCTGAATGCTAAAGGATTAAGAAGGATCTGGCCCAGGGATAATATTGGTTTCACATTTCGGCACAAGGCCAGCAAGATCGTAGGAGTTGGGGTAAGCCAATTACATCAACCCCAGTCCTCAAGTGGTATTTATTTTATCAACCCCAAAAGGGTGAAAGGCAAAACTGACCTCAATTGAATTTGAACTCAGAATGTAAAGATGGACGAAATGCCACTATGCATTTTGCCCCACATGCTAACACTTCTGCTAGCTTGCTGCCCTCTGGACCAAAGATAATGTTGAGAGTCAGTGAAGCTACTGAATTTGCAACAGATAGGAATCCACAAGAGTCGTAGATCAGCCAGTGTTGAATACTCTTTGCTCTTTTACTTGTTTCAGTCATTTGACTGCGGCCATGCTGGAGCATCGCCTTTAGTCGAGCAAATCGACCCCAGGACTTATTCTTTGTAAGCCCAGTACTTATTCTATCAGTCTCTTTTACCGAACCGCTAAGTGACGGGGACATAAACACACCAGCATCGGTTATCAAGCAATGCTAGGGGGACAAACACAGACACACAAACACACACACACATATATATATATATACATATATATACGACAGGCTTCTTTCAGTTTCCGTCTACCAAATCCACTCACAAGGCATTGGTCGGCTCGGGGCTATAGCAGAAGACACTTGCCCAAGATGCCATGCAGTGGGACTGAACCCGGAACCATGTGGTTGGTTAGCAAGCTACTTACCACACATCTACTCCTGCGCCTGAATGTACAACATTCCTTAAGATGTGGGCTTTCTTTTCATGAAACACATGAATACTTGACATTGAAGTTTTTTATGTAAACCTTTTCACTTTCCATCTTTAGTTTTTCTAAACATATTATTATTTTGACATTTCCAGGATCCTCATTTTTATGGTAAATCTGTGACAGAAGAAAAACTAATAAAGGATGAGTGGATAAAATGGAAATCTTTAGAATCTTTCAAAGGAAAATCTTTTTATAATTTGTGTCTACCACAATTAAAATCAAATGAACTGCTGTAATAACAATAAAGATTTTTTGAAATGTTATTTGTTACCCATAACAACCATTTTTTTCTTCTTCTAATCATTTATTACTGTTTTGTGTTTGAGTTTCAGATACAGGTAAACACTCACTTTCCAAACACTGATATCCTGAACCTCTTATAATCTGCACTAGTTCATGAGCGTGTGGAGGCACAATGGCCCAGTGGTTAGGGCAGCGGACTCGCGGTCGGAGGATCGCGGTTTCGATTCCCAGACCAGGCATTGTGAGTGTTTATTGAGCGAAAACACCTAAAGCTCCACGAGGCTCCGGCAGGGGGTGGTGGTGAACCCTGCTGTACTCTTTCACCACAACTTTCTCTCGCCCTTTCTTCCTGTTTCTCTTGTACCTGTATTTCAAAGGGCCAGCCTTGTCACATTCTGTGTGTCACGCTGAATCTTCCTGAGAACTACGTTAAGGGTACACGTGTCTGTGGAGTGCTCAGCCACTTACACGTTAATTTCATGAGCAGGCTGTTCCGTTGATCGTATCAGCTGGGACCCTCATCGTCGCAACCGATGGAGTGCTCCTACTGTATAGTTCATGAGCAGGAACTTCAAATTCTTGTGGCTGCCAGATTAGTCTAATGGTACCTTGCACAGTACAGTATTAATAAACTTGTATCATTTATACTAATGTACAGGCCCCTGTACTTCATTTAAATAAGTAAATTTAATATTTGTTTCATTTAGAATGTGTTGACCAAGGTGTCCATTCCTGGTTCAGGAAAATCAGTCATCTGGAAAGTTTTTGCAACCAAAGGTTTCAGATAATTGATGTTGTACCTGTATTTTTAACTGAAACTTATTGTGAAGTTTGACTTGAAGTAATTGTCAGGTAAAAGTTTCTGAATTACTCTTCGGTTGCTGTGCCTGTGGCCTCTGGAGCTTGTTTTAGTTAGTATCCCTATCTCAAACTTGCCAAAATATGTTTAATATAACCAGTTTTGATACAAACCCAGCTGAGACTGCTCCAGATTCTTTGATATTAACCCCCTTGTCTAAAATTATCAAAATCAAAATCTTCCTTCAAAATTTCATTTTAATTTATGTTCCAAACACCAGATTGATAATGACAAAAGATATTTTACTAAGTTCTTCATTATTTTCAAAATATTAATTGACGGCCGTTACCAACCCGGCCAAAACCGGCTCTGGCTCTGTAGTACAAATGTCTTGTTTTCATAAGTTTTGCATCAAAATATACCACCAAACCTTAGTCGCAATTTATATTCCTAATACTAGCTTAATGATAACTAAGTTATTTACTAAATTCTTTGTTATATTTAAAATAATTGAAAGAAACACAGAGCATCTCAAAATAAATACAGTAACTAAATTCTTTATCATTTTCAATTATTAAATGAAACAAAGATAATGTATTTCAACAGAGATATAGTAACAAAATGGTTCCAGCTGACCTGGAGATAAACAGCAATGATAAGTTTTATCCTCGGTTACATTTATCTGTTTATCTTTTAATGACAACCTAAGCTCACCCCTGGCTGTGATACGAACTTCCTACTTTAAAGTAAAACTTTCCATCAAAATTTCATGTTAATTCATGTCCCAAACACCAGATTGATTATGACAAAAGATATTTTACTAAGTTCTTCATTATTTTCAAAATATTAATTGACGGCTGTAGCCAACGCCGCCCTGACTGGCTTCCGTGCCGGTAGCACGTAAAAAGCACCCACTACACTCACGGAGTGGTTGACGTTAGGAAGGGCATCCAGCTGTAGAAACACTGCCAGATCAGACTGGGCCAGGTGCAGCCTTCTGGCTTCCCAGACCGCAGTCAAACTGTCCAACCCATGCTAGCATGGAAAGCAGACATTAAATGATAAACGATGACAAAAGCAATGTATTTCACCAAAAATATAGTGAGAAAATAGCAGCTTATCAGAGCTTTGTTTCCAATTTACATTTATTTGTTTAACTCTCGTGACAACAACCTACCTGATATCATCTCTGGCTTTATCATACAAACCGTTTCAAAAAATCATCTAAATCCGATTCACAGTCATGTTGATTCAGGAGCAGATAATTCAGATCAGACTTTCCTCCAGAAAAAAAAAAGAAAGAAAAGGAAATGTGTCATTAATTAGAATCAGGAGTATTTGTGCTTATTTGTGTTAATTAATTGGCATTAAAAGAAAATTTTTACTTTATACATTGTCTAAAGATATACACAAGTATTCTCAACTTCAGTAAGAAATTAAATTACTGCTCATTACTTTTCTCTTTTCTTATTTAGTTGAGAAAAGGATTCAGTGTAGTATTACTAAACAACGAAATAAATTTGCGATAAGTCAAAGAGAAGACGACTTCTTTTGACTAACATCGAACCTGATATAGAAAATTTAGTTAGATCTCATCAGGCACAAACAAGTCATTAACTTGCAATGTACAAAGTAAATTTACAACGTTTGTCTTCATTAATTTTTTATCATTTCACTGTGAAAAGCTTATACAATCCATTTATTTGTGTAAAATTTATAAATCATCATCCATGAATTTAGACCTGATACCCCACTCACCACTTGGGTGGGCACTCAGCGTTAGTACCTTAAAAAGGGGTGCTACAAAAAAAAAAGGTTAAGAAACAATGATCTGTAGGATACCTCATTAATGCATTCTTTGTAGCAATCCAATTACAGTGTTAATTAATAAATATTTAGGTACATACACTTAACCCTTTCATTACCAACCCGGCTGAAACCGGCTCTGGCTCTGAGTACAAATGTCTTGTTTTCAAAAGTTCTGAATTGAAATCTTCCACCAAGCCTTAGTCACAATTTACGTTCCTAACACAAGCTTAATGATAGCTAAGTTATTTTTCTAAATTCTTTGTTATATTTGAAAGTAATTGAAAGAAACACAGAGCATCTCAAAATAAATACAGTAATGAAAGGGTTAATAAATTATATGAAGGCAAACCTGTTCAAATGCTGTAGGTAGAGGTGCAAAGGCTGTGTGGTTCTATTAACTTTGCAGTCACGTCGCTTCAGGTTCAGTACCATTGTGTGGCATCTTGGACATATGCCTTTTACCATAGCCGTAGGCCAACCAAAACCTTATGATGAATTTGATAGAAACTGTAAAACACTCACCCACAAACGCATATTTGCTTTGCGGGAAGGACTGTTTCTACGAAGTCACGTCTTGATCTTACCTTCGGAGGAGATGAAATAAGGACAACTGAAGAAGGGGAATATTCCTTGTGTTGTATGTGTGTCATCATCATTTAATGTTTGTTTTCCATGCTGGCATTGGTTAAACGATTTGACAAGAGCTGGCAAGGCCAGGAACCATACCAAGCTCCAGTCATCTGTTTTGGCATGGTTTTTACAGCCGGATGCCCTTCCTAATGCCAACACAGACTGTACTGGGGGAATTTTGCATAGCACCAGCACTTTCTATATGGTATGCGTGAATGTGTATGTATGTGTGTGTGTGTATATATATATATACACACACGCAGGAGTGGCTGTGTGGTAAGTGGCTTGTTTACCAACCGCAGTTCTCTGTTTTTTCGTTGTTTGAAAAAAAGTTCGTTTCCATGTTTTTGTTGTTATGTTTTCATTTCTCATTGTGTTCAACGTTTTTTTGGTGTCCTGTACCCCTATATGCATGTATATATACATATACATGTAGGTATGTACATATATGTATGTATATATACATATGTTTATATATTATGTTATTATATATATCTATATATATATACTCTTTTACTTGTTTCAGTCATTTGACTGCGGCCATGCTGGAGCACCGCCTTTAATCGAGCAACTCGACCCCGGGACTTATTCTTTTGTAAGCCCAGTACTTATTCTATCAGTCTCTTTTGCCGAACCGCTAAGTAACGGGGACATAAACACACCAGCATTGGTTGTCAAGCAATGCTAGGGGGACAAACACACACACACATATATATATATATACATATATACGACGGGCTTCTTTCAGTTTCCGTCTACCAAATCCACTCACAAGGCTTTGGTCGGCCCGAGACTATAGTAGAAGACACTAGCCCAAGGTGCCACGCAGTGGGACTGAACCCGGAACCATGCGGTTGGTAAACAAGCTACTTACCACACAGCCACTCCTGCGTGTGTATATATATATATATATATATATATATACACACACACACATACATACACATTCACGCATACCATATAGAAAGCACTGGTGCTGGTGCTATGCAAAATTCCCCCAGTACAGTCTGTGTTGGCATTAGGAAGGGCATCCGGCTGTAAAAACCATGCCAAAACAGATGACTGGAGCTTGGTATGGTTCCTGGCCTTGCCAGCTCTTGTCAAATCGTTTAACCAATGCCAGCATGGAAAACAAACATTAAATGATGATGACACACATACCTGCATATTATATATATATATATATATATATATATATACACACACATATATGTACGTGTGCATGTCTTTGTGTTTGATCCCACATTTGACAACCAGTATTGGTTTATTTACAACCCTGTAATTTAGAGGTTCAGCAGAAGAGCCCAGTAGAATAAATACTAGACTTAAAAGGAAAAAAATAATAATAAATGCAGAGGGTTGATTTGATCAACTAAATATTTCAATGTGGTGCTCCAGTGTGGCCACAGTTAAATGATAGAAACATGTAAAAGAGTAAAGATGGAAAAAAAACTTGGCAGTCCATCAGTTATGACAATGAGAGTTCCAGTTGGTCCAATCAACGGAATAGCATGCATGTGGCTGACCACTCCACAGACATGTGTATCCTGAATGTAGTCCTTAGAGAGAGTCAGTGTGACATGGCTGACCCCTTTGAATTACAGGTACAACTCATTTTTGCCAGCTGATTGAAGTGGAGCAATGTGAAATAAATTGTCTTGCTCAAGGACACAACACATCACCAGGAATCGAACTCACGACTTTAGGATCATGAGCTGAACACTCTAACCACTGAACCAGGCACCTTCACAGATGTAAAAGGAGGAAGAGGAGGAGGGGGGGGGGTAAAATGAAGATACATTTCAAGCAAAAATAACAATTAACAAACATTGACACAAACAATTTATTCTCATGTAAATAATTAAGGTTTGACAATTTGTCATTTTACAGGGTTTTTCACATTGTTTTTGGACCTATTAACAATCAAAGATCATTAACTTTTTTGCCAAATTAATAAATTACAAGGATAAATAAGAACAAAGACATAGGTTTATTTTTTTTATAAAAAAGAGTCTTTTTTTTTTCACTTTTTTTAGAATATCTCACAGAAACAGTGCAAAATCCATTGAAGATTTAAAAAAACATTTAATTAATTCATTTCTAAATTAGACACACAAAGCCATAAATTTTAGCAAGGCCGGAGGAAGGAGAGTTAGTAACATGGCTGGTTAATTATATCAACCACTCTTAGTATATCACTGGTGCTTAATTTATCTGATAATCTTCCAGGAAGAATGGAAGGTAATGTTAACCTTGGCAAGTTTTGAACTCAAAATGACCAATTGTCAAGAGACATTTTTTTTCAACTGCTCTACCATTGCAGCCAATGAAAACGTCTATGCATTTTTCTTTGTTTTTGATTTGTTTTGTTCTTTTTTTAATATAAATAAGAACTCAGGGTATTCAAGAACAAAAAAATTCAATAAATTTTTGTAATTTTTAAATAACATTCAAGAGAAAGAAAAAGAAAAAGGGGGAAAAAAGAATATAAAAAAAAAACAATTTTATGTTAGCAAATAGCTCCCTTACCCTGTCTTTCATTAACTACCCACAATACATGCAGTTATACTTGAGAATATATATGGATCTATGTGTGTGTGTGTGTATATATATATATATACACAAATACATTTATACATGTTCGTGTATATATAAATATATATATATATATATATACAAAATGAGAAAATGGAGAAACATACTTATTTTGTATTATTAATTTACGGTAATATTTTTACCTTTGCCCACATAATACAGATGAATTAATTGCACCGCAATTTTTAACATTTATGTATTAGTCTTGTTGGGTACCTCTCTGGCAGTATATTGGATATATGTTATCCCATGGTGGGTTGAATTTTCAACCCCTATCTCATTTTATATATATATATATATATATATATATATATACATACACATATATACACATGTATACATATATATTACATACAAATACATAATATACATACATACGAATACCTATACACACCCACACCCACACACGTCTATTTTAAATGTTGTGACTTAGTCAAGTCTCCTTTGCATTTTGAATATCATACCTGAATTTCCAAATAACTTTTTATACAAGCTCTCTCTCTCTCTCTCTCATTAAATTCAAATTCCTTAACAAATTAACTGTTTTTTTGCCATAATTAAAAATTACAAAATTTGTTTTAAATAATAATAATAATAATAATAATAATAATAATAGATATGGTTTAATCATAGGAAGAACAACACTCTTTTCCAGGACCTGCAAGACAGATCAGGGATGTTTTTGGTACCAGTGAATTTGTGGTGGAACAATTTGGTGCAGAGAAAATTTTCATTTTTATTCTACATAAAAATTAACCGGGGATTTTTTTTTACTAATTGGATATGAATAACTACAGAGATTCAAAAAATAAATACAAATTATATTTTTATAAGATAACTTGTATTACTAATTATTTTCTTTTATTGTAAATAAAGGTTTCTAATTTAGGTATTAAGGTGCAGTAATTTTGAAGAGAGGGGGTCTGATCGATTAAACCGATCCTAGTACTTAGTTGGTAGACTAGTAGTTTATTTTATCAAGTCTGAAAAGATAAAAGGTAAAGCTGACATCGGTGGGATTCGAACTCGTGACGTAAATAACCTGAGCAAATAGTGCGAGACATTTAGTCTAAAGCTGTGTCAGTTTTGTCACTTATACAAGTGTAGCGAAGGGAGATAACTTTGAACTCTGTTTAATTTTCTATTTTAATACATTTTAATATTTCTCGTGCATCTATCTGTCGGCTTTCAACACCAAACAGTCCATCGTCGAAACAGCTGAACCAAAACGTTTCCAGCCGATTGTCGCATGGAGATTAGTGGGAGAGGAGGAGGAGGAGCCGCTACCGAAGAACTACTGCAGCAGGAAGAAAGTATCACAACCAAATATACAGTTATTCCCCACACTGGAGACCTAACTAGTGTGAATGCTTGGGAAAAGAGATGAGAAAAAACTGCTACAGACACCCAATGACGTGGTGATGGTGGTGGTGGTAGTAGGGACTCGTCGTCCTAAACCAGCCGGCAGATTATTTCTACTATAAATATAAAATATTTAACAGCTCCACTTTGACAAAGAAAAGACTATAAGAATCTGAGTCAGGGGGCCTGTGGTTTCATTAGACATTATAAGCACATATTCAAGATTTTATCGTAAACAATACTTTTTTTTTTTTTATCAAAGTTATTGTGAGGAACAATTTTTTGAGGAAAGGAGGGAGGTGATTTCACTGACCCCATTATTTAAGTGATAATTATTTTAACAACCCCCAAAAAAGGTTGGAAAACATCAAACTCAATGGAATCTGAACTCGAGAATGTATAGTCAGAAGAAATACAACAAAGCATTTTGTCTGACATGCTAACAATTCAGTCAGCTTGTTTTGCACCAGGCCAGCAATTTTAGAGGGAGAGGGAAGTTGGTTAGAGCAAACTCAATGCTGAAATGATACTTTATGGTTACCAATTCCAAAAGAATGACAAAGCAAGTCAACCACGGCAGAATTTGTAGTCAGAACATAAAACAGCCAGCAGAAATAAATAATAGAATCGGATAAGAAAAGGGATTTTTTTTCCCATTCCACTTCTTTTTCCTTTTAATCCAGAATATTCATTTTTTTTTTCTTTAAATACAAACCACGGGTTGGGGTGGGCATATGAATTTAATATGATGCTTATTGGGGATGATTTTCTATATTAAATTACTGGTACATCCATAACCTCACCTCTCTCTCTCTCACCATATAAGTTACCGCTTCAAACAGAATTTTAAAAAAATACCATAAGTATTTAAATATGAAATTACTGCATAAATAAAATACTTCCCACATTGTTTCACACCTATTCTTTTCTTTCTCATCTTTTAATTTGATTTTCCTTCTTTATGAAGCCCCAAACTGGAACAGGTTGGGCAGGTCTGCAAATTTACACATTCTTTATAGCAGACATTTTTTTTTTCTTCCTTCCCTTTCCATAAGTTGCATGTCTTCCTCAATGGAAACAACCTAATTAAAAATGGGACCAGTTTTCTTTCAATAAACCAAAAGCAAAAGACATATAATGTATCCTGCATAAATAATCCACAAAACCCACAAAGAAACCCCAAACAATAATTCTATGTAGGACCCAGACATCACTCAATAACCACCTCTTCACTTTTGAAACTTAATCATAAATACTATACATGTGTGTGTGTGTTTGTACATGCATGTGTGTATGTTTATATGTGTATGTATGTCTATATATACCTATTTCTTTATTACCCACAAGGGGCTAAACACAGAGGGGACAAACAAGGACAGACATAGGTATTAAGTCGATTACATCGACCCCAGTGCATAACTGGTACTTAATTTATCGACCCCGAAAGGATGAAAGGCAAAGTCGACCTCGGCGGAATTTGAACTCACAACGTAACGCAGACGAAATATCGCTAAGCATTTCGCCCGGCGTGCTAACGTTTCTGCCAATACCAATGTATGTGTGAGTGTACAGAGGTGTGTGTGTGTGAAACAATAGGAAGCGGGTTATTATAACAATAACCAAATGTTACAGCATTTCATTAAGATTGCTAAAAAAAGTTTAGTTCCTGAACTCACAATCTTATATAAATAATGACCACATCATCATGTGACAAATGGTTCATGTAGCGAATATATACATGTAGCAGGTATATACATGTATTGCACATGTACATGTAGTGAGTATATTAAAGTGCAATATATTGGACCAAAATAATTCTTGCTCCCTGAGGGATGTTGGTTTTTGTCTTTTTTATTGCCATCCTTAAAAATGTTTTTAGCCCGAAGGCCGCGACCATGCTGGGGCACCACCTCTTCAGTATTTTTACAATAGGGCGTATAGTTATGCGATCCATAACCATTGTCTTTATATCACAACAGAATGCAAGCTACCCAATCCACTGGGGGATAAAAAAAAAAATGAATCATCCATATTTTATTTGGGACCAAATAAATAACTGGAGGTCATTCAACAAGACGGCATGGTCCATCTCGGCACTGAATTGTCGATTATCAAGGGATTGGCACTGGTGTAATAACCGTTCTAAATCTACAGTAATGTGATTCGGTGCACCATACATTAAGTAGTCCATAAGGAGATCACATAGGATTTTTAAGTTGGGTACAACAAGGTCCGAAGAGCATTTTCTAAGTTCTTGGTTGCATTGAGTTTTACAGTTGTGAGAGAAGGTACAGTCATCATCTGTATAACAAGACCGATTAGACATTTCTGTTTTCAAATGGTGTTTGGAAACTACTGACAAGATATCAATAATTTTGATGTCATATCTTGGGGTGTAGCCAAAAGATGTTGGCAATATATTGCACATGTAATAATTGACGCCATTCTTCTCAAAAATGTCCATCATAAATTCGATCATCCCAATAGACATTTTGGCTCTTTTCTTCCAAACTGGAAATTGCCAATGATAAGCATCTGAAAGAAAAATACTGAGCCAGCTGTTGGATTTCATATTGAATAGTTTGTTGTTTGCGACATGTTCCACAGCATAGATACTTCCACAGGTGCCATTAATACGAGGGAATGTGTCGTTGTCTTGGAAAAGCAGCAATAGGAGAAATTCACGGTGCTGTAAGAGACTCCATAGAGATCGTGCTTCACCATAGGTCAACTGAAAAGGTAGGAAAAAACAATGGTAAAATGAATTGCCAAGGTGAAAAAGAAGAGAAAAAAAAGAAAAGAAGTTATATAATGTCAAAACTTTTTTTTACCAATATTTTCTAAAACAGGAATTAAATAGAAAATAGATCAGGAAAAACATCTAATTTCATATTTTGAATTCAATTTTTGGCAAACAGCACAATTCTTTTACTTTCTTTGTTCAAAGTGGGGCAAACATGGCTGTTATGATTAAAAGGCTTGCTTCACAACAAACTTTGCTATTTATAATTCAGAGATTTTTTTTTTTTCCTGTGAAGCATAGACAACTTTCTGCAGACGGTGGCACGTAAAAAGCACTATCCGATCGTGACCATTTGCCAGCCTCGTCTGGCACCTGTGCCAGTGGCACGTAAAAAGCACCCACTACACTCATGGAGTGGTTGGCATTAGGAAGGGCATCCAGCCGTAGAAACATTGCCAGATCAGACTGGGCCTGGTGCAGCCTTCTGGCTTCCTAGACCCCAGTTGAACCGTCCAACCCATGCTAGCATGGAAAGCGGATGCTAAACGAAGATGATGATGACACACACCCACACAAGTATCTTCTACTATAGCCATGTCACACTATTTTCACTCGGTGCACTTACCTACATATCCACCTTTCCTGCTCCTCCATCCTATTCCGTCTCGTATTCATGTACAAGCTCCTCACCTCTCTTTACCTCTCTCTCTCTCTCACTTTCCAGGTAGCTAAGCCATGAATTCACCTCTTCAGCAAGATCCCCTATCATAGTTTCTGATTCTTCCTGTCTATATCCCACTCAGTTGAGGTGTCTTATCTTACAAGCACCTGGTGACCTCACCAACACTGGTGTCACGTAAAAACATCCAGTACATTCTGCTAAGTGGTTGGCATTAAGAAGGGCATCCAGCTGTAGAAACCATGCCAAAGCAGACACACAACCTGGTGAAGCCCTGTGGCTCGTGTGTTCTTGTCAAACCATCCAACCCATGCCAGCATTTTACCTTTTTTACTTTTTCCTTACGTGCAGCAGATTTCTTTCGGCTTCCATCTACCAAACTCACAAGTGTTTAGTCAGCCTAAGGATTATAGTAAAAGACACCCATGCAAAGCGCCACACAGTGGGACTGAATGTAAAACCACATGGTTGGGAAATAAATTTCTTAACCACAGCCATAGGTGCAGGCGTGACTATGTGGTAAGAAGCTTGATTCCCAACCACATAGTTCACGGTTCAGTCTCAATGTGTGGCACCTTGGGCAAGTGTCTTCTGCTATAGCCTCGGGCCAACCAAAGCTTTGTGAGTAGATTTGGCAGACGGAAACTGAAAGAAGCTCATCATATGTACAAATACACATCTGTGTGTGTGTGTGTGTGTGTGTGTGTGTGTGTGTGTGTGTCTGGTTTTGTCCCCCATCACCACTTGAATAAGTACTAGGGTCAATTCATTCAACTAAAAATTCTTCAAGCCAGTGCTCTAGCATGGGCGCAGTCTAATGACTGAAACAAGTAGAAGATAAAAACCAATATTCATTCATAAGTAAAGATGGAAAAAATAACAACAGAAATCATTCAAAATTAACCCAAAGAGTAAAAAGCTGACTTACCAATCCATTTGAATTGAAATCACCAAAGTTCAGTATCTTATGTAAAGTTGTTGTATAGTCTCCAGGGCCCAGCTGCTCTTTTAAGTATTTATCGATCATTCGAGTGAATTGATCCTGCTTGATTCCTTCCCATGGCTCCAACAGAACTGTGTCCAAGACATTGGTGTTGTCAGGAGCCATGTTCACTTTTACCAACAGATTACGACCCCATAAGAATTCCTTTTTGAAAAGAATCAAAAATCAAAATCAAAATGTAAGAATGAATGTTAAGTGCACAAGCACACACACAATAAAAGGTAATGGTTACTTAAATTCATAATATATCAGTAATACATAATGTGTGTGTGTGTGTGTGTGTGTGTGTGTGTGTATGCGTGCATGTGTGTGTGTGTGTGAGATGCAATTTGGTTTTGTGCCTGGGAAGAGTACCATAAATGCCATCATCCTAGTGAGACAGCTGCAGGAAAAGTACTTGGCCAAAAGCAAGCCATTGTACTTAGCTTTCATCAAACTGGAGAAAGCTTTTGACAAAGACATATGGTGGTCTCTAAGGAAGTTAGGAGTAGACGAGTGGCTTGTTAAAGTTGTCCAAGCCATGTACAGTGGTGCTATCAGTAAGGTGAAAGTCAGCCATGAATACAGTGACGAATTTAGCGTTCAGGTAGGGGTTCGCCAGGGTTCAGTTCTCAGCTCACTCTTATTCATTATAGTCCTCCAAGCCATAACAGAGGAATTCAAAATATCAGCATATAGCAGTTCCCATGGGAACTGCTATATGCTGATGAGCTTGCTCTTATTGCAGAATCTTCAGCAGAATTGGAGAATAAATTCCAGGTATGGAAACAAAACCTGGAATCAAAGGGCCTTAAAGTTAACCTAGCAAAGACAAATGCGGTTGTTAGTAAGAAAGAAGATAAAACTTTCTTTCTATCAGGTAAATGGTTCTATATGTAGGAAAGGAGTTGGAAGAAGTGTACTGAACTTATATCGTGCATGACTTTTGGCAAACCCAGTATGATGATAGCTTTCATCATCATCATCGTTTAACATCCGCTCTCCATGCTAGCATGGGTTGGACGGTTCAACTGGGGTCTGGGAAGCCAGAAGGTTGCACCAGGCCCAGTTTGATCTGGCAGTGTTTCTAGAGCTGGATGCCCTTCCTAACGCCAACCACTCCGTGAGTGTAGTGGGTGCTTTTTACGTGCCAGACGAGGCTGGCAAACGGCCACGATCAGATGGTACTTTTTACATGCCACCGGCACGCGGGCCAGACGAGGCTGGCAACGGCCACGATTGGATGTGCTTTTTATGTGCCACTGGCACTGGTATCACAGCTACAAATTCCATTGATGTTGATCGATTACACTTTTGATTTCGATTTTGATTTTCACTTTGTACTTGAAAAATAAAGCATACAACTATAAGCAGTCTGTAATATGGTTATCAAGCAATAATTATCTCTAATATTAGGAAGTACTTATTTATAGAACAGAATGAGTCAAACTCATTAGAATTTATGATGATGATGATAATAATAATAATAATAATAATAATAAGGCACAGGAGTGGGTGTGTGGTAAGTAGCTAAGTCAACCTCGGTGGAATTTGAACTCAGAACATAGCAACAGGCGAAAATATAATACAGACACACACACACACATATATGTATATAAAAACATATTGAAAGTAATAGAAATGAAATTAATATATATAGATACATAATGAAAATAACTGAACTTGAAACCATATAATAGTGAAAGTATAAATAGAGATGTTATTGTTTCACTTTTGACATGTGATACTGAAACAGTGTTAGAGATAAGAGATTGCTCCGGGGCTTGCATTAGGCGTGAAGACGAAGATTTTTTTGGCCCATGATACTGCATGGACCCTAAGTAAAGCATGTGTAAAATTTGAATGAAATCAGTTGGGTAGTTCTCAAATTTTAGTGATGCTGACATACAGACCCCCCCACACACACACACACATTCTCAGTTTTATATATATATATAGATATATATTTATGTATATGTATATATATATATATATATGTATGTGTATATGCGTATGTATACGTATATGTATGTATATATATGTGTGTGTATATATGTGTATATGCATGTGTATATGCATATGTATATATATGTGTGTTTGTATATGTGTATATGCATGTGTATATGCATATGTATATATATGTGTGTGTGTGGTGTGTGTGTGTATATATATATATATATATATATATTATATATATATAATATATATATACATATATAGGTGTGTAGAAAGACTTGTATATATGTGTATATTTGTGTGTGTATGTTTGTACTCCCACCATTGCTTGACAACCAATATTGCTGTGTTTACGTTCCCATAACTTAGCGGTTCCGTAAAAGGCACTGATAGAATAAGTACTAGGCTTACAAAGAATCAATCCTGTGGTCGATTCTTTTTTTTCAACCAAAGTGGTACTCCAGCATGTCTGCAGTCACATGACTGAAATAAGTAAAACTATAAAAAAAAAAAAACTATGCTATATTAATCCCGAACAGGGCCGAGTATTTCTGCTAGTAATAATAATAATAATAATAATAATAACAACAACAACAGCATAAAGAGTACTGAATTATTAATGAACTCAATCTAGAAGAGCACAATTATTTTATTCATTAGCATTCAGATTACTCTTTCAATTGTAATGTTGGTGTCCCACCAGCCACCTGCCATCAGAAAATACTTTACCTTTACACTCAGCATACCTTTACTCTTTTTCAGGTATTCATTACTCATGACCAGACACAAACAATTTCTTGACCTTTGACCTCTACACCTAGTAAAACACTGGTGTGACAGTCAGAGAGAAAGAAGGCTGTAACTGTTTAATCCATAAATGGAAACAAGTTATATTTAAAGACAATTTATATTTGCTTTGTTTTCCTAAGTTATTTACTCTTTACTCTTTTACTTGTTTCAGTCATTTGACCGTGGCCATGCTGGAGCACCGCCTTTAGTCGAGCAAATCGACCCCAGGACTTATTCTTTGTAAGCCCAGTACTTATTCTATCGGTCTCTTTTGCCGAACCGCTAAGCGACGGGGACATAAGCACACCAGCATCGGTTGTCAAGCAATGCTAGGGGGACAAACACAGACACACAAACACACACACATATATATATATACATATATATGACAGGCTTCTTTCAGTTTCCGTCTACCAAATCCACTCACAAGGCATTGGTCGGCCCGAGGCTATAGCAGAAGACACTTGCCCAAGGTGCCACGCAGTGAGACTGAAACCGGAACCATGTGGTTGGTTAGCAAGCTACTTACCACACAGCCACTCCTGCGCCTAGTTATGTATAGGTTTTGTTTTTTTTTAATAGAGCCAACACTTCTCATATCTGTTGGGTCATTACATTCTGGGTCATATTGTCACTGTTGGTCCTAATCTACTTATTAACCAACAAGTTGGATCATTCACAGTTAATCTTATATCTATTATGAGTGGGGGGTCTGCAAACTTCTTATGTCATTGACCCCTTTATGAAATCGTTGATAACTTATCAGCCACCATCATGTAAATGTCTAAAGTAAGATTAAAAAGTATATTTCAAAAAAGAAATTTTTTTGATTCAAAAATAACAATTACTTTGTTCTTTTATATTATTTCTGCTTTTTCATTTCTACAGCTGAGTGAACTGGAGCAACATGAAATAAAGTGTCTTGCTCAAAAACACAACATGCAGCCCGGTCCAGGATTCGAACACACAACCTCACGATCGTAAGCTCGATGCTCTAACCACTGAGCCATGCGCCTTCACATACACAAGGTATGTGTTTTACCAGTACGTGGTTTTCTCACACCACTTTGCAAGCAGCTGTTGCAAGCAATTTAGCTTTATGTCTGGTCTTGTTTTGCGTATGTGGGATCGATAAGTCACAAAGATGACAAAACATTGAATGTCTACCGCTCCTGCAAAGGGACCTGGCATGAGCTATTGTACTTATCTATGACTTCTGGGTGTTTTTACACCAGGCATATTGATGAGAAAATTTTCTCTCATGCTCATAAATCACAGCCTGCCCACAAACTGACAAAACATGTATCTTGTGTATGTGTGTTCGATATTGTATATATTCCTTGGCCTACTTCTCATTCATAAATAACACCACATTTATGGTGGTAAAGCAATATATTTGTTGTGATTCTCTATACTCTGAGTTCAAATCCTACCAAAGTCAACTTCACCTTTTATTCTGTCAGGGTCATTTAAAAAAAAGGGCCAATTCAGGGGAACTGTTAGGGGAATGGACAAGATGCCTTGTGGTGTTTGTCCCAGCTTTCTGAATACTGATGGTGACACCTGCAGTGACACTGGTGCCAAGCAGTATCAGTCCATGGGAATGACACAAAGGAACAAAGCGACTATTGTTTTTAAATCAAGAAATTTTTTTTATTAATTATACTTTTTAATTTTATTTTAGACATTCTCGTAAAAGAACACCCATGCTAGTGCGATGTACAAAAGCACCCATCCTCGTGCCACATGAAAAGCACCCATGCTGGTACCACATATGCAGGACCAATGATGGTGCACTCAGTACACACTGTAAAATGGTTGGCATTAGGAAGAGCATCCAGCCATAAAAACCAAGCCAAAACAGCTTGCCAACTCTTGTCAAACCGTCCAATCTAAGCCATCATGGAAAACGAACGTTAACCCTTTAGTGTTTAAACCGGCCATATCCGGCCAAAATATTCTACCTATTTTATGTTCAAACTAGTCAGATATGGTTGTTCATAGCTATCTTATTGTGTCATTCTGAAAATAAAGAATCACATTATTGAAATCTCAAAGCCATGAAATGATGCAAGATTAATTTTACATGGTGTGAATACATAAGCTTTACATTTTACAGAATAATCTGAATGCTAAAGGGTTAAATGATGATGGCAATCACATGATGGCGGGGTTGATAACTTATCAATGACATGAGAAGTCAGCTGACCCCTGCTCTAAAATAGATACAGAGACTAGCTGCAAATGATCCAATTTGTTGGTTGATAAGCAGACATTTCAAGGATTTTCTCATTCTCCCTCCCCGCTTCTTTCTCTCTCTTTATATCTGTGAGCATATTTCTCTTTCTGTGCAGGAGCAGAGGGAAAATGCTTATGTCCCTTGTGTTCGTCATCATCATCATCATCATCGTTTAACGTCCAATTTCCATGCTAGCATGGGTTAGACGGTTCAACTGGGTTCTGGGAAGCCAGAAGGCTGTGCCAGGCCCAGTCTGATCTGGCAGTGTTTCTACAGCTGGATGCCCTTCCTAATGCCAAGCACTCTGTGAGTGTAGTGGGTGCTTTTTACGTGCCACCGGCCACGATTGGATTGGTGCATCTTACGTGCCACCGGCACGGAAGCCAGTTAAGGCGGTACTGGCATCGGCCACGATTCGGATGGTGCTTTTTACGTGCCACCAGCACAGGGATCACAACTGCAGTTTCCATTGATTTTGATGTTGGTGTACTTGACTCAATGGATCTCCTCAAGCACAAGGTCGAAACGTGTTCAATTAATAAATTGTAATGTCTCCCCCCCTCTCTCTCTGTATTTATGTATGAGCATATTTACCTTTATGAGTATGAGGAGATATTAAGTGCTTTGTGTTCAATTAACAAATTGTAATATCTCTCTCTTCCCCTTCTTCTCTCTCTCTCCTCCTTCCCCCTTCCTCTCTCTCTTCCCCTTCCCTCTCTCTTTGTATATTTCTGTGTGCGCATGCATACATGTGTCTTGTGTGTATACGTGTGCTTTCAGTGCCAACAAGTCCTGTCACCAAAACAAGCTGAATAGCCAACCAGCCATGCCAAATCCTCAGCCTCCAAACAGCTGTGCCCAACTGTCTCACTCCATGTTGCAGTGACAATGCAGATAAAGGGCTGTCTTTAAATAAAACTTGTTTTTTCCCTTTGGACATACATCAAATGACATGGAGGTGGCAGAATTATACGCATGGGCAACTACTAGTCTTCCTCAAAAGTCTTATCCAGTCCTACATGTACATGCATAGATGTGAGAGCAACATTAACTCATGGACAGCCTACATGGTAGGAAAATGTATTGGTTAGTTTTTGATAAACAGCTGAAGTAGTAGACGGTGGGGGTGGAGGTCTGTCATGAACCCACAGGACTCATAAGGTTGGCACTTGAACTGGATTCCACAGCATATGATTGAAACTATAACACTTACCCCTCCCTGAATGGGATGCTGGTCTGTCACAGGGTTAACTTCCCAACTATTACAGGA
This sequence comes from Octopus sinensis, assembly GCF_006345805.1. Classification (NCBI taxonomy): domain Eukaryota; kingdom Metazoa; phylum Mollusca; class Cephalopoda; order Octopoda; family Octopodidae; genus Octopus; species Octopus sinensis. Next base: position 19,187,016 of record NC_043017.1, on the reverse strand, counting down.
ACTCTGTAAACTGACTGGCATTAGGAAGGGCACCCAGCTGTGAAAACCATGCCAAAACAGACCTCACCAGTGCTGGTGCTATGTAAAAAGGTTGCCATTAGGAAGGGCATCCAGCCATAAAAACCATGCTAAAACAGTGGAGCTTGGTGCAGTCCTCTGGCTTGCCAGCTCGTGTAGAACCATCCAACCCATGCCAACATGGAAGAAGAACTTTGAATGATGATGATGATAAGCAATGCGAAATGAAGGGTTTTGTTCAAAACACAATGCACCGCCCAGTCCAAGATTCAAAAGTATAATCTTACAATTGTGGGTAACCCTAACCCTAACCACCAGCTCATGCACCTTCACAATTGAAATTGCATTATAAATGTGAGTGCAAAAGTTAACATACCTTGAGGTTTGGCTGCTGTTTTAAGCAATTTGACAACACCGGCACTCTCTCTTTGCACAAAGAATAACACAATCTACCAGATACCATTCCGTCTTCATACAATTCACACTGAAAAATAACAAAAACAAAACAATGTGAAACAGAAAAAACATTTTTAACAGAATTTTAAATTGAAAGAAAAGAAACACCATTAAAAAGTAAAGTGTGCCCCAGCATTATTGTATTTATTTTGAGATGCTCTGTGTTTCTTTCAATTACTTCAAATATAAGATAGAATTTAGTAAAATAACTTAGTTATCATTCAGCTAGTGTTAGGAACATAAATTGTGACTAAGGTTTGGTGGAAGATTTTAATTTAACCCTTTCATTACCAACCCAGCTGAAACCGGCTCTGGTTCTGAGTACAAATGTCTTGTTTTCATAAGTTTTGAATTCAAATCTTCCACCAAATCTTAGTCACAATTTATGTTCCTAACACTAGCTCAATGATAACAATGTTATTTTACTAAATTCTTTGTTATATTTAAAATAATTGGCAGAAACACAGAGCATCTCAAAATAAATACAGTAATGAAAGGGTTAATTTATGAAAAGAAGACATTTATACTCAGAGCCAGAGCCAGTTTCAGCTGGGTTGGTAACAAAAAGGTTAATGACTGGAATCAGTAATAGAAAAGAAAGTCAGAAAACAAGGAGATTGCTCTGTTTTCACCAGAGAATATTGCTAAGGAGTACAATCAGTTAAAAGAAGAGCAATGTGAATAAAAAAAAAAAAAAAGGGGGAGAACCAAAGCAGTCCCCGTATTCTGCAATGATGGATGAGCAGCTGTCCAGCTGGTCAACTGGTGTTGTTACATTGATCTTTTCCAAAATCAATTGGAAAAACTTCTTCAATAAGGTTGCTGTCGTTGACCCTTATGTTTGCCAAAGGAGAGTGTTAAAATAGACAAAATAAAAGCAAGGGCTCTCAACAAACTGGGATCTTTTTCAGTTTTAAGAGAACAAAACACATTGGAGGTGGAGGTACAAGTTAGACAACAGGGGAGAGAGAGCAGGCAGTGTCTGTGACCTTTGCAGGCCTTCTTAAGTATTGTTGTGGCTGATGTTGAAACTAAACATCTGCTGGTCAACACAATGAGAAGGAGTTAATGATGAAGTTAATCATGAAATAAAAAAGACAATAATTCTATATACAATCACTCATCAGACATTTAACGTTTTAAGTGTGAAATAAAAATATTTCGTGGTTATTCTACCAACCAGGAAGACATGAGATGAAGTGGTGAAATATGATCTTGAGTTGTCTTACAGAGGTGACGACAAGTGACCAAGACTTTTGGCGATTTGCTGTGCTTAAGAAGACACTTCATGACCTGTGCTGATGACATGTAAAAGGCACCTGTGCCAGTGACGTGTAGAAGGCACTGTGCCAATGACACATAAAAGGCACCCATGCCAGTGACACGTAAAGGGCACCCATGCTGGTGACATGTAAAGGGTATCCGTACCTTGTAAAGGGTGACATATAAAAGACATCAAGTCCACACTGTAAAGTGGTTGGTGTTAGGAAGGGCATCCAGCTGTAGAAACCAGGCCAAAAGAGACTGGAATCTGAAGTGGCAGCTCCAGTTTATCGGCTCTGGCCAAACCATCTAACCCATGCCGATATGGAAAATGGACATTAAATCTCTCTTTATCTCTCTTTACTTGTTTCAGTCATTTGACTGTGGCCATGCTGGAGCACCGCCTTTAGTCAAGCAAACTGACCCCAGGACTTATTCTTTGTAAGCCTAGTACTTATTCTATCGGTCTCTTTTAAGTTACAGGTGCGTAAACGCAC
>NC_043017.1:19037282-19177282 GCF_006345805.1 Octopus sinensis | reverse complement strand
TGGACGAAATGCTTAGCAGCAATTCTTCCAGCTTTTTGTTTTGAGTTCAAATGTTGCCATGGTCGGATTTAACTTTCGTTCTTTTAGGTCCAATAAAATAAGTATCAGTTATGCACTAGGGTCGATGTAATCAACTATTCAACCTTCTCCCAAACTGTCAGGCCTTGTGCCTACAGTAGAGAGAATTGGTATTGTTATCATCATTCTTACTCAAAAGCTATTACATGCTGTATTAAGCAGGGATGCTGTCTTGAGATTTGGTAACAACTTGGCTCCTCAAATCTTAAGAATTTTTCTTAGGAGTCTTGCAGAATACAGGAATGGTACCTTTCTGCAGGTCGCCAATGCACATCTCAATTCCAATATCCTTCAGCCAAAGATATCATTTGGATGTTGTGCAAAGTGTACCAATTACCACAAAAAACCCCCCAAAAAAACATAGTCTCTTTATCATCATCATCATTATTATTATTATTACAGAGGCAGCGAGGTGGCAGAATCATTAGCACGCCAGGCAATATGCTTGGCAGTATTTCATTTGTCTTCGTGTTCTGAGTTCAGATTCTGCTGATGTTGAATTTGCCTTTCATCCTTTCAGTTTAGTACTGGGGTTGATGTATGTTAATCGACTATCCTCCGCCAAAATTCCTGGCCTTGTGCCAAAATTTGAAATCGTTATTATTATTATTATTATTAAGTGGCAAACTAGTACACCAGGCAAAATGCTCAGCAGTACTTCGTCTGCACTTGCGTTCTGGGTTCAAATTCCACAAGGGTCGACTTTGCTTTTCATCCTTTCAGGGTCGATGAAATAAGTACCAGTTATATATTTTGCGTAGGATATGAGCAGTTCCTATGAGCACTATCTTTTGAATTTCTGCCATTTTTGGGTTTCCTGGTATCTGGAATCAGCCCCTTTCACTATCATTCCCAGCACACCTATGACAATAGGTATTGTTTTAGTTTTCAGGTTCTACATTTTGCTGATTTCTATTTCAAGATCTTTATATTTGCTCAGTTTTTGGCAGGTCTTGACAGATACGTTTATATCGATTGGGACAGTCATATCAATGAAGAGGCATGTTCTTTGTCTGAAGTTATTATTATTATCATTATTATTATTATTATTCAGTAGTTTTATTTTTATAGCGTGCTTTCACTTCACTACTGAGCGCAGCTCTGTGTGCCTTAGGTATGTGCTGTGATTTGTTGTGATGCTCTGATGGTTACTGTATGGAAAGTGTTCTGCGTAGGATGTGTGCAGTGCCTAGTGGTGCAATTTTCTGTATGTTATATGTGTTTGTAAGTCCTGGTGTTTTTGTTATGTATTTGTCTGAATATTTTTTTATCATGCCTAATGCACCTACTATGATAGGAATTGTTTCTGTTTTTAGATTCCACATTCTGGTTACCTGTATTTCCAGGTCTTTGTATTTTGAAAGTTTTTCCATTTCTTTTAGAGACACGTTGTTGTTGTTATTATTATTATTATTATTATTACTATTATTATTGCTGCAATAACTCATGATAAAATGTTTTGCACTTTTATACAAATGAACAGAAAAAAACCCAATATACCCACGATAGCATGGGGAAACATATAAGAGCAAATACAAAGAAAAAAGGAAATCAAAAATATAAATAAAAAGATACTAACACTGAAGCTGAACCCAAGATTAACATTGATTAATCAATCCAACCAATTAATCAAAAAAGATAATCCAGATGTGACCAACACCTGATTTGTTTGTTGGTTGTTCTTTTTTCAAGCAAAGAAAGAAAATTACATTCTCAAATATCTCATCTGAATGAAAAGTGAAGTGATTTGATTTGCAGGTGGTTTGGCTGTTGTGTCAAGCAAGTGGAGCGACCAGTTAGAGGTCACCTTACTTCATGCAGCTCAAGAAATAGAGACATCAAACGTAAAGCCAAAACGTTGGTGAATAAATGTGAACACAGAGGACTAAAACCGTGCGCAAAATGACACGAGTTATTATTATAAAGTTAACAAATCGATCAGCTAATCGTAAAGCTGGCTGGTAATTCTTTTTCATCGAGCAGCCGATATAAAAGCCACAATCGTTTCACATTGAATAGATTTAAATGTAAACCTTTTTAGATATTTTTTGAACGACTTTTCACTTCTTGGGTCACGTGTTATACAGCGAAAACAACTTATTTGGCTTTTTTTTTTTAATTAGTTATCTCGTGTACTTTATCAGATAACCTAAAAAAATATAAGGAAAACGGTTATTCCCTAATGTCTTTTAGCTCACATGAATTCCGTTTAAGTTTCATGTAAACACTGATAAAACGTAATGAATTAAATATATCTGGTAACGACGACAACAAACAAGTAAACAAAACTAAGTGTATAAAAAACAATTACACAAAAACTTGTAATGATGCAGGTATGGTTGTCCGGATAAGAAGTTTCGGTGAAGTTTGCCTCTCAACCACATGGCTTTGGGTTCAGTCTCACTGGGCAGCACCTAGGGTCTGTGTTTGCTTTTGTTTTTTTGTTACCATCGCAAGCCAAAACCAATGACTTGTGAGGGAAGTTGTCGAAGACAAAAAATGAAAGACGTCTTTTGTGAATGTACGTAGTTGTGAGTGGGTGTGTGAACATATATGGCAGCGGGGATGCATATACATATGTAAATATGTATGTATGCATATATATATATGCGTGTGTATGTGTATTTCTTTTACTTGTTTCAGTCATTTGACAGCAGCCAAGCCTTCAAGGGTTTTAAGTCGAACAAACGGACGCCAGGACTTATTCTTTAAGCTTAAAACGCACACGCGCACACATATAACTACACAACCAAGTTTGTGAATTATATATCATTATCATGATATATAATTATACATCTTTCTTCTATGCTGGCATAGGTTGAACAGTTTGACAGAAACTAAGAAGCCAGAGAGCTGCACCAGGCTTTCTGCTTTGGTAGGATTTCTACAGCTGGATGCCCTTCATAATGCCAACCACTTCACAAAGTATATTGGGTGCTTTTTATGTGTCACCAGCACCGACGCTTTTTATATGGCACCAACACCAGCAGGGTGGCCAAGTAACTTGCAAGACAAAGATACTTGGCATGGCACAGGTGTAGTTGTATGGTTAAGGAGTTTGCTTCCCAGCTATGGAGTTATTTCAGGGTCAATCTGAATGTGTGGCACTTTGATCAAGTGTCTTCTACAGCCCTGACAAGAATGAAAGAGGCCCATCATGTGTGTGTGTCTATATATATATATATATATACAGGGTGTCCCAAAAAAATGTATACACATAGTGGTTCGGCAAAAGAGAACGATAGAATAAGTACTAGGCTTACAAAGAATAACAAATTTACAATTATTTAAGGTGTGTATACATTTTTTGGGGACACCCTGTATTTATATAAATAAGGATAAGATCGTTAATCTAAAATAAAATAACGAACTTATCAAGTAGTCAGCATGGAAAAAATAACCTTCAAAGGTAATAATAATTAAAATTACAAATTAGAGTCGGTTTATGGCTGCTATTTTCAGCATGGTAGTATCTAGTAGATACCCTAATTTATAATTTTATATATATATACTGATAAAAATGGTAAGACAACAAAAGAATGAAAGAGACCTCGATATTATGTAAATAGATATTATGTCACATATCACATTTACAGATATATATATATATAACATTGATCAGAGAACAAACATCAAATTCAAGTCAACAACTTTATACATAACACCACATCTCAAAACATTTGATCATATATAAATATTACCATGGCCTTTCAATATATAAAGAATACATTTATATAAAAAAACACAGAAGGTAAAAAATATATATGCAAATAAAAATAAAGATATATAGAACGGCCTATCAAGAAGGTATATACAATTTTTCTTACTCCCCTCAAACAAACAAAAAAAAAAGGTCAAAAATGTTCATTTACTACGAGTTAAAGTGCATCTCGGCAATGAACGAATAATTTGTTGAGATTCCTGTTCATCCTGATGAGGGGGGTCATTGGTAATATTTATATATGATCAAATGTTTTGAGGTGTGGTGTTATGTAAAAAGTCATTGACTCAAATTTGATGTTTGTTCTCTGATCAATGTTTCTCTGTCTCAATTACATTTGAGCACTATGTATTAATGCAGATATCACTTCTATTACAAACAGCACAGATTGTTTAAAAGGTCCTCAGTATCTAAGGAAACTAGTTGTGACCCAATATCAAGGACATTGCTTCCAAATGTAACACATTTGTGCATACCATGTGATAAAAATAATGCACATTTGAAAACCAGAAGAAGCCTCTTAGTTTAAATTATGTCAGATTCTCAGATGAGAAAGATATGTACATTATTGTGTAGAATGCTAGAAACAGCAGTCAATTACTCTCAAATCACCCAAAAAGGACATCTTAGAAGACATTGCCAGCATCATTTTATATTCACATACACACATGGACATATGGAAATAGGATGTCCATAAGGTACCTAAACTGGACTGCCTCTTCCAATCCACCGGTTTGGGAAAGTTTCACTAAAAAAACTTTCAAGCACTCAACTCCCAAAGGGGCAGCACACCATCTTGGTGGGAAATAACTGTTAGATGCAAGTAGTGCAACTTCAGTACAACAAATTTTTTCCTGAACTTTTCAAATTGTAACGGTAATTTTTGGACACCCTATGTGTAGGAAGGACATCCAGCTGTAGAAACCATGCCACACCAGACAATTTGAAATCCGGAGAGCTCCCTGGCTGGCCAGCTCCTGTCAAACAGATATTAAATGATGATAATGATGATGATATAGGCAGTTAGTGGAGGTGCAATGGCCCAGTGGTTAGGGCAGCGGACTCGCGGTCGTAGGATCGCGGTTTCGATTCCCAGACCGGGCGTTGTGAGTGTTTATTGAGCGAAAACACCTAAAGCTCCACGAGGCTCCGGCAGGGATGGTGGTGATCCCTGCTGTACTCTTTCACCACAACTTTCTCACACTCATACTTCCTATTTATGTTGTACCTGTATTTCAAAGGGCCGGCCTTGTCACTCTCTGTGTCACGCTGAATATCCCCCGAGAACTACGTCAAGGGTACACGTGTCTGTGGAGTGCTCAGCCACTTACACGTTAATTTCACGAGCAGGCTGTTCCGTTGATTCGGATCAACCGGAACCCTCGTCGTCGGAACCGACGGAGTGTGCTTCCATCCATAGGCAGTTAGGATAAATCCCAGCTGTTTCCTCTTGAAGGACAACATCTATTTTCCTGTTTTCCATTTTTTTCCCATGCTGGCATAAGCAGATGATTTGACAGGATCTTGTGAGTCACAGGGCAGCCTTGATCTCCAGTGTCTACTTAAGCAGTGTTTCTCCAGCCAGATGCCCCTTCCACATGACAACCACTTCGCAGTGTGTGCTGGGCACTTTTTACATGCCACAGGCACAAGTGAAGGTTATCAAGTAACGCTATTGTACAATAGCGTCATGTGAAGCTAGATTTATATATCCTAAAATTGCAGAAGAATCTATTTAATGGTAAAGCACTTGACACATAATCACATGGATGTGAATTTGAGTCTCGTGGCTGGCCGCCCACAGATTTTTCTGCAAAATATGGATAGTTTATCCTGTTCATGCTTTATTATTAGCATTATCCAGCATTTGAGAATAAAATTATTTCCTTATCTGTATCTTTCAATACATCTCAACACTTCTAAAGCAAACTTTGTTTGTTGACTTTCAACGTAAGTTGAATTTAGTATACATACATATTTTCATACATTTATACATAAGTATAGAAAAATATATATATTGTTATACATGGGGGTGGTCATATTTTAAACCGGCCATATCCGGCCCAAATTTTCTACTTCTTTTATGTTCAAACCATCCGGATCTGGCCTCTCACTCATATCCTACAATGACATCCTCAAAATAAACCATCACCTCATCAAATTCTCAGAACTACAAGATAATGCAGGATTAATTCAAAACAATGTGAATGAAAAAGCATTATATTTGACAGAGTAATCTGAACGCTAAAGGGTTAAACACAATCGCTATATGTTTGGACTTTGTCCCTGTAACCTCTTTAACGATTCTTTAACCCATATGTCGCCTCCTGTTCTGCTTAATCCATTTTTTGAAAGACAAAATAGAATAACCAGAACAAGAGCAGACACGTGGGACAAGGAGTCACAGAACCTGATGAGTGACTATATTTTTATTTATATCGAAGTGATTTCTCAACTACTATAATCATTTCTTAAATATAGCCACGAAACACGTGTCGTTATTCTACCTATTATATACGTTTTTATTATTATTTTTTGCAATTTACTTAATCATTGACATTTTATTGTTATTTTAATTTTAATATTTCTATTATATGTAATTTTCTAGATGGTGTAATTTAATTGAATTGATAAAAGGTTTTTTTTTCTAATTTTTTTATATATATATATTATATTGTGTGAAATTTGATTTAGTATTTCTAAATCGAAATCGATCAACATCAATGGAAATTGCAGGTGTGATACTAGTGCCGGTGGTACATAAGAGAACCAACCGCCGCCCTGACTGGCCTCATGCTGGCAGCACGTAAAAAGCACCATCCGATCGTGGCCGCTAAACGATGATGATATGATGATGAAATTGAATTTTTTCCTTGTAAGTTTGGTTTTTATTCTCTCAAATAATAATTATTATTATATATATATATATATATATATATATATATATATATAATAGGGAGAGCAAGAAAGAGAGAGAGATAATGAACAGAGGTGTGTGTGTGAGCATGTGTAAAACAATGCATTCATCAATATTTATTGAGGTCATGCATGGTACTTAAAATATGAAAGATATATCCCAATTAAAGCTGTTAGACTGATGTGAGAAAAGGAGGAGAGGGGTAGATATGAGATTAGACTACTAGATCATTGTATGGGAGGGATGGAGAGAGGGACGGATGGATGCATGCACACACACACACATACATACATATATATAGAAAGAGGGTGGCCCAAAAGTCATAAAGATGATATAGCTGGCAAGGCGGCGAGCTGGCAGAACCGTTAGTACGCCAGGCGAAATGCGTAGCCATATTTCGTCTGTCGTTGCGTTCTGAGTTCAAATTCCGCCGAGGTTGACTTTGCCTTTCACCCTTTTGGGGATGCAAATATATGGGAAATTACCACCTGTGTCATCTCTTGTGAAAGGTAGGAGAGTCCAGTTTGCTGGACATTGTTGTAGAGCTGAAAAAGAAGTAATTTCTACTCTTCTCCTCTGGAAGCCATCTACTCGCAACACCAGAGGGCGCACACTCTCCTACCCTGATGTAATCTCCAGGGATACAGGCATCCAGCAACAGGACCTCCGTAATGCTATGATGGACCATGAAGTCTGGCGCAACATGGTAAATTCCATTGTCTCGACCACGGTCGAACAATGATGATGATTTGGGGTCGATAAATTAAGTACCAGTTGCACACTGGGGTCGATGTACTCGACTTAATCCGTTTGTCTGTCCTTGTTTGTCCCCTCTATGTTTAGCCCCTTGTGGGTAATAAAGAAACAGATATTCATTTATGTTCTGCTTTACATCTTACCATACCTCAGCACCATATAGTTTATATATATATAGGAAATATATGTACATTAGGTGTGAAAAATTACATCATGTAAATTACAAATAAAAAATGTAATTAAGACGAATTTATTAAAATTTCAGACCCTTTTGCAACTTTTGGCCACCCTGTGTACACACACACACACATACAGTGTTCAGCTAAATTTGATCTTTTTTTTTTTGTGTCTCTTTTTTTTTAAAGAAAAGCTTGATATATTGGTGAATAGTCAACAGTTATCATCATCATCATCATCGTTTAACGTCCGCATTCCATGCTAGCATGGATTGGACGGTTCAACTGGGGTCTGGGAGGCCAGAAGGCTGCACCAGGCCCAGTCTGATCTGGCAGTGTTTCTACAGCTGGATGCCCTTCCTAAAGCCAATCCTCCGTGAGTGTAGTGGGTGTTTTTACATGCCACCGGCACAGGTGCCACATGAGGATGGCAAACGGCCACGATCGGATGGTGCTTTTTACATGCCACCGGCACGGAGACCAGACGAAGCTGGCAATGGCCACGATCAGATGGTGCTTTTTACGTGATGGGGAGCATAAAAATTAAAAAAAGAAGTTAGCTGTCATGGAAGATTAGACGCCATCTGAATATTGAAAAAGAGTTGCCTGCATCATGAGGATTCATGCCAGTTCTCAAAATGCTGAGATGATGACAGCTGTTTCAGTGTTCTGCCAACACTGTTAAGGCTATAAGATGTGACATGGACAGCTGCAGCAGAGATTACAATGCCATGACCAGCAGGGAGGGAGACAGTCTGAAATTTCAGGATTGGGGGATAAGTTGATTATAGCAACCCCAGAACTCAACTGTTACTTATTTTATCAACACAGAAAGAATGAAAGGTGAAGTCGACCTCAGCAGAATTTGAACTTAGAACATAAAGACAGATGAAATGCCACAAAGCATTTTGCCAAGCATGCTGAAGATTCTGCCAGCTCACTGCCTTAATAATAATAATAATAATAATAATAATAATAATAATAATAATAATAATAAAATAATAATAATAAATAATAATAATAATAATAATAATAAATTTTTTTTTTTTGTGATGCATGTGCCTAGTGTACCTTCATCAGATGGGTAGTCATCAGATGGGTTTCAAATATTTTACCCCAGTGTCACTTTGATGGCATGCACTGCTCTCTCACTCAATAATAATAATATTACTTTCAAATTTTGGCCACAAGGCCAGCAATTGCAGCTGGGGGAGTAAGTCAATTACATCGACCCCAGTGGTTGATTGGTACTTATTTTATAGACCCCTGAAAGGATGAAAGGCAAAGTTAACCTTGGCAGAATTTGAACTCAGAATATAAAGACAGACAAAATGTTGTTAAGCATTTTGCCTGGCATGCTAACAATTCTGCCAGCTCACCGCCTTAATAATTATAATAATCGTTTCTACTGTAAGTACAAGGCCTGAAATTTGGGGGCAGGGGACTAGGCAATTACAGTGACCCCAGTTTTTCACTGGTACTTAATTTAACGACTCCAAAAGGATGAAAGGCAAAGTCAACCTCAGTGCAATTTGAACTCAGATTGTAGCAGCAGATGAAATACCTATTTCTTTACTACCCACAAGGGGCTAAACACAGAGAGGACAAACAAGAACAGACAAACGGATTAAGTCGATTATATCGACCCAAGTGCATAACTGGTACTTATTTAATCGACCCCGAAAGGATGAAAGGCAAAGGCGACCTCAGCGGAATTTGAACTCAGAATGTAGCAGTAGACGAAATACTGCTAGGCATTTCGCCTGGCATGCTAACGATTCTGCCAGCTCACCGCCTTAATAATAATAATAATAATGGGGAGAAAATGACATCAGATGACAAAATAGTTTTCAGCAAAAACACACAGCAGACAAATTGAGTTCTATTGTTCAGTTTCAATCCAGTTTTCTTCTGTTATTGTTTGTTTTGTTTCGTTTGTGGGGCAGGAGGGTATCACACACATATATCCATCTACCACCACCACCACCACCACTGCTCCACACTGGCAAGACAAGAAAAATTTAGAGGCAAAAACCTAAAGCCAACAACAGAGAAATAAAACAAACAGAGGTACAATAAGTTACTGTGACTAATGCAAAGAATGTTAGTTTGTGAAGTTGTGACTGAACATTATTGTAAAGTAACCTACAAAAGTAATGAAGAAAAAAGGACAAACAAAACAAACAAGGAAGAAAGGAAAGGAGAGAAAGGAAAACAAGAAGAGAAAGAGGAACAGAGAGAGGGGGAAGAAGGAAAGAAAGAAAAAGGAGAAGGAAAGTGAGAAAGGGAAACAAGAAGAGAAAGAGGAACAGAGAGAGGAAGAAGAAGGAAAGAAAGAAAAAAAGAGGGAGAGGGGAGGAGAGGGGGAAGATACTTAGAAACTAAACTCTCATAAAGAAAAAATAAAAAAAAACACAACGGAAAAAAACCCAGAAACAATACAAAAATAAGGACATACAGACAGACAGACATCAGAAATAAGATATTTAGTTGGAGATGGGCATGGGATTATAATTAAGTAAGAGAGGAACCAATGAAAGGTAACATCTATTAATGGGAAATGTGTGGCTGGTGGGAGGGGGTGCAGTTGATTGCATCGACCCAACCACCCCCACCCCACCCATGCCCCCACCTCCTGCCCTGGTACCTATTTTATCAGCCCCTGAAAAAATAAAAGCGAGGACAAAATGCTTGGCAGCATTTCTTCTGGTTTTACGTTTTGAGTTCAAATTCTACCAAGGTCGACTTGGCTTTTTATCCTTCTGGGGTTGATGAAGTATGTAACAGTTGAACACTGGGGAGTGATGTAATCAACTAACCCCTTCTCCGTAAAAAATTACTGATCATGAGCCAAAAGTTTGAAACCATTATTATTATTGTTGTTATTGTTATTATTATTATTGCAGGCGGCGAGCTGGCAGAATCATTAGCATGCCAGGCGAAATGCTTAGCGATATTTCGTCTGCTGTTACGTTCTGAGTTCAAATTCCACCGAGGTCGACTTTGCCTTTCATCCTTTCGGGGTCAATAAATAAAGTACCAGTTATGCACTGGGGTCGATGTAATCGACTTAATCCCTTTGTCTGTCCTTGCTTGTCCCCTCTGTGTTTAGCCCCTTGTGGGCAATAAAGAAATATATTATTATTATTACAAATGCATATATTGCTTCTGTCATCTACTACCACCTGACCGTCATCCCCTGCCCTGCTTCATGGCTGACCAAACTGGAACACTTGCTCTTCCACTTTCTGCGGAAGGGACATGTTCCACCCATCAGACAGTCCATTGGCTGTCAACAGCCACTGAGTGGAGGACTGAGAATGCCATGGATAATGATGCGCAGACACACGCTGAGACTGCAGCATCTCCAGCATTTTCTTAATGGTGAACAGGTGTAGTCGCAGGTGTTGTCAAGCAGGGTTTTCCGCAGCTCATCACACTGACAGAGCTGCAGTCTTGGATCAAGCGTACACCAAGGAAGGGCACTTGGCACCTGGAGTGTCAGCAAGCGCACACAGCTTTCTGCCAGTCAGGCAACATGGTCAGTGGAAGTTCCACCATGGAGTTCTATAGGGGATTAGTGGCAGGCAAGAGTAATAATGTCCTCGGGGAAACTCTGGGTGTTGGGAGGGATCAATTAACTGGTCTTTTCCAGAGGACTTTTGGGCCAGCGCCTATGGATGACTTCCAGAAATCCCTGGCCTGACAGTGCTACCAGAGAGCTCTGCTGGTTCGAAACAAGCTCTACAGACATGGAAGTGCTGTCAGATGGACCTGGTCAAATTCAACTATTGCTTCGTGGTTAGCCCACCTTCGTATTCTACCAAATCCTCTCACAAGGCTTTGGTCAGCTCAGTGCTATAGTAGAAGGCACTTGCCCAAGGTGCCATGCGGTGGGACTGAACCTGAGACCATGTGGTTGGTAAGCAAGCTTCTTACCACACAGCCACACCTAAATTCAAATAATCTTATTAATCCACTAAAGTAGAGAAGCTGTTACTGAATATACGTGGGGGAAAAAAATATATAAATATATGTGCAGTTGATAAATATATAGACATGGTTGAGTGGTTGAAAGGCTTGCTTTGCAACCATATGATGCTGGGTTCAATCCCACTGTGCAGCATCTTGGACAAGTGTCTTCTGCTACAGCCCCAGGCCATCCAAAGCCTTGTGAGTGGATTTGGTAAACTGTAACAGAAAGAAGCTTGTTATGTGAGATAGGGAGAAAGAGACAGAGTGTGTGTGTGAGAGAGAGGGGCGAGGGAGGGGAAGGGAGAGAGAGAGAGAGACTGCCACCTTCCTGTGATTTCTGGTGACAGCTGGTGACAGGAAGGGCATCTGGCCATTGAAAAATCACAGCAAATTCGGTCAGACACAAGCATGAAAGAAAGTGAGCATGTGATGATGATGATGATGATGATGATGATGATGATGATGATGAAGAGAGGAGACAGCTGGATGCCCTTCCTAACGCCAACCACTCCGAGAGTGTAGTGGGTGATTTTATGTGCCACCGACACAGGTGCCAGACGAGGCTGGCAAACGGCCACGCTCGGATGGTGTTTTTATGTGCCACCGACACAGGTGCCAGACGAGGCTGGCAAACGGCCACGCTCAGATGGTGTTTTTTATGTGCCACCGACACAGGTGCCAGACGAGGCTGGCAGACGGCCACGCTCGGATGGTGTTTTTATGTGCCACCGACACAGGTGCCAGTTACTTTTTAACCCTTTTAATATCAACCTCCCTCAGACTATCCCTAGTTCTATAATACAAACCTCTTATTGATCTAAATCAGGGGTTCTCAACCATTTTCATCTATGGACCCCTTTGGTTACTATTTTATCCTGGTGGACCCTGACAGCCATTTGATGTTTAAAAACTAGTTTTATAGAAACTTCTTTCAAAATTCCTGTTTTGTTTCACACACATTAACTTGTCGTTGGCTGATGTAAAATGTTAGAGAAAGAAGCTGTTTCTTGCAATATATATCAATACCTACATCTAAATACTACTGTGAATCTCCAATTTACCATTTTATTGAGTGGACCCCCACAAAACCTGGTTATAATTTCCAGAATCAAAATGCAATGGTAGGGTTTGAAATCATAACCTCTGATAGATGCCGCAAACATTTTGAAGTTTGAAAACTATGACAATTTGCAATGGGCAAAGAAGAAATTTAACTAAAAAATATATTTAGAACAAATAAAAATGAAAAACAAATTAACAAAGTTAATTTCATAGTTAATTAAAAAAATTAATTTCATAGTTTCATAGGCGTAGGAGTGGCTGTGTGGTAAGTAGCTTGCTTACCAGCCACATGGTTCCGATTTCAGCCCCACAGCGTGGCACCTTGGGCAAGTGTCTTCTACTATATCCTTGGGCTGACCAAAGCCTTGTGAGTGGATTTGGTAGACGGAAACTGAAAGAAGCTCATCATATATATGTATAGATATATATATCTGTATGTGTGTGTATATGTTTGTGTGTCTGTGTTTGTCCCCCCAACATCGCTTGACAACCGATGCTGGTGTGTTTACGTCCCCGTAACTTAGCAGTTCGGCAAAAGAGACCGATAGAATAAGTACTAGGCTTACAAAGAATAAGCCCTGGGGTCGATTTGCTTGACTAAAGACGGTGCTCCAGCATGGCCACAGTCACATGACTGAAACAAGTAAAAGCGTAAAAGAGTAAAGTAAATTTCAGAAATTAAAAAATTTTTGAAAGCCGTTGATACAGTGCCAATGATACATACATAAGTACATGATGTGTACACACACACAAACGAGCAAAGAGAAAGTAATAGACAGGTAGATATATATGCAGACAGACAGATAGACAGGCATAGACAGATAGACAGGCATAGACAGATAGACATAGATAGACAGATAGACAGGCATAGACAGATAGACAGGCATAGACAGATAGACAGGCATAGACAGATAGACAGGCATAGACAGATAGACAGGCATAGAAAGATAGACAGGCATAGAAAGATAGACAGGCATAGACAGATAGACAGGCATAGACAGATAGACAGGCATAGACAGATAGACATAGATAGACAGACAGACAGATTGATAGACAAAAACAGATAGATAGATATACATAAACAGACAGATAGACAGGCACAGACAGATAGACAGGCACTGACAGATAGACAGGCACTGACAGATAGACAGGCACTGACAGATAGACAGGCGCAGACAGATAGACATAGATAGACAGACAGATTGATAAACAAAACAGATAGATAGACTGATAGACATAAACAGACAGACAGACAGATAGACATAAACAGACAGACAGACAGATAGATAGACAGATAAATATAGATAGACAGAAAGAGAGGAAGATAAAGTTAAGCAGACAAATAGACAGATAGACATAACTCATGTGAAAGAAGTGAATAACACAGGACTTCACTCACACATATCCACATACATTCACTGATTCACATCGTTTAAAAATGATCCTAAATCTCTTCCAAGAAGATGAATCATGGCATGTAAAGACGAGCAGAGGAATGTGAGGAGAGTGGGTTCTGTTATTGACACAAGACATAGGTGTCCAGTGAGTGGAAAACATGAGCAATGAATAAAGGAGAAATATTGATTTCACTTACACAGGATGGAAACAGCTGAGAACAATGTCATCGTAAATATGAAAAAGAAACATTGTTGCTCTCCTATCCCACTTATATAGGATGAGTGTAGATTATGAGTGTCGTTTATATGAGGTGACTTATAAGGGTGTGTCAGTCACTTAAGTGTGTTAAGTAGACCATCGTCAAGGACAGGAAGTGGAGTAGTGATTTCCTGACATGTGCTTAGGGACACAAAAACACACTAGAATTAACTAGAGGCCCCGTTGACATCCTAAATACATGGTACAGTCTAGGAACAAACTTTGAAATGTCCGTATTAGAGAAATGTAAATTGTCTTATATGGAATTCTCTAAAGACCACTCATTCGTTTTACGTCTGTTTTTCTATGCTTACATGCATTGGATGAATATATATTTGAGAGATTGTCCTTCTGGCACTAACACTTAGCCTGGGTTTTCAAGTAAGGGATCCCTTATTTAAAGGTAACAAGATGGACCTGATAAAAGAAAATGACACCTTTGACTGTTGCACTTTCATACGAATGTAAACAAACACCCACACACAGGTGCAGGCATGGGTGTGTGACTAAGAAGTTCGCTTCCCAACTATGTGATCTTGGAACCTTAGGCAAGTTCCTTCTTGTGATTGAACTTAGTAGACAGATGCTGAAAGAAGCCAGTCATTATATATACGTAAAACCTAACACTTCCTTTTTCTGAGCTGAGATTCGAAACCAAATCTAAGGATTCTTGCTCGTCTGATCCACCACTGACCAAACAGGCACAAAAGAAATTTCTTTGTCTTGTCAAAAAAGGATGGAGTGTTTCTCTTCGACCTTCAACCTCAGCTGTGCCATTTAAACAGGAGGTGACCTACATAGGTAGGAATTTCTCCTGTGGTATGTCTGTCCTTCTAGCTGTCACGACCATTAAAAATACAGCAATCCATCAAGGGACAGACAGTCAGAGACAGATGGATATCTCCTGCTATATATAATTACTCTTTAATCTTAAATATTTACTATATCCTATATATGTACATATATACAATGTAGATAGTGGATTGGTAAATGCTTGTAATGGTACCAGTTCCTCTCGTGCTCTCGAGTGGCTTCTGTTGGCTGCAGTTTTCTCTACATCTATACATGTGTTATTGGCCTTTCTCATGTTGGTAATGAAATGTTGTGCACCATGTAGTTTTTGGTTTCTCTTTTTCCCCTCTGTGGTGTCCATTTCAAAACTGTTTCAGAATTGATCTGATAACCAAAGTATACGACCTGCTAGTTTCAATCTCCATTCCAGGATGATTTCACTATGTGGTCTTGTGATGACTCTCTTTAGAATGTCTTCATTGATTACATGGTCTTGCCAATACATTCTCAGAATCCTCTGCAAACATCTTCAATGAAAAACATCTAGCTTTCTGTCCGTTATCACAGTGCTCTTCCACGTCTCACTACCATAGAGAAATGTTGGTAGAACTTTGCTATTATAGAGCCAGATTTTTGTGTAAATTGATGGTGTGGGAGGACTAGATAGTGCACATTCCCCAGAACACAGTGGTGAGAGAGAGAGAGAGAGAGATAGAGAGTGAGAGTAGATAGAGGAGAGAGAGATAGAGAGAGAGAGAGAGGATAGAAGAGAGATAGACGAGAGAGATAGAGAGAGAGAGATGAGAGGAGATAGAGAGAGAGAGATTAGAGATAGGAGAGAGGAGTAGAGAGAGAGAGAGAGAGATAGAGAGGAGATAGAGAGAGAGAGAGAGAGAGATAGAGAGAGAGAGAGAGAGAGAGAGATAGAGAGAGAGGAGAGAGAGAGATAGAGAGAGGAGAGAGAGAGAGAGAGAGATAGAGAGAGAGAGAGAGAGATGAGAGAGAGAGATAGAGAGAGATAGAGAGAGAGATGAGAGAGAGAGAGAGAGAGAGAGAGATAGAGAGAGAGATAGAGAGAGAGATAGAGAGAGAGATAGAGAGAGAGAGAGAGAGATAGAGAGAGAGATAGAGGAGAGAGAGATGAGAGAGATGGATAGAGAGAGAGATAGAGAGATAGAGAGAGAGAGAGAGAGAGAGAGAGAGGAGAGAGAGAGAGATAGAGAGAGGATAGAGAGAGCTAGTAACTTTGCCAGTTAAGCAGACAACACAGATCCAGATATTCAACATGAAGGACAGTCACAGTCACAGAACATAAACAGACACCACTGAATGACCAATACACACACACACAGACACAAAAGATGTTCGGTTCTACCCTATCATATTGACACAGTATTTACCCTGTTAATTTCTTCTTCGCCAACGCGAAGTAAGTTGGTAAAGTGATGTAGTGAAATATTTGGTGTATACAGCAAGTGTCGTTCAAATAAATTATTTAAACTACAATCCAATATGTTCCCATTGTTTTACTTTGATGTTTTACTTTCATCTGCAACCTCAACATCTTTTGCTACACCTTTCCCACTACACACACACACATAATGGAAAACATATATATATAGTGTTTCTACAGCTGGATGCCCTTCGTAACGCCACTCACGGAGTGGTTGGCGTTAGGAAGGGCATCTGGCGTTAGAAACACTGCCAGATCAGACTGGGTCTGGCGTAGCCTTCTGGCTTCCCAGACCCCAGTTGAACCGTCCATATATATATATATACACACACACATATATATATATACACACACACACACACATATAAATATATGCACATATATAAATGATGATGATGATGATGATATACATATATACATATAGATACATATATACATACACACATATATACATATACATACATATATACATACATAGATATACATATACACAAACACACGTACATACAAACACATCTACACACATTCATATACTCACAACACGTACATATATACAAACATTAATAGACGTATACAACTACGTACTTACACACATAAGCGCACTTACACATACATACACGTACAGGAGCATACACAACCCAGAAGAAAAAAATCCTCGATACACCAGGGCATATACTTACATACCCTGACACATGCTTAGATAAGCACATACACACATATATGTAACGTAGTATACATATATACATACAGGGACAAAACCAGATATACGCGCATATACATATATGGAGAGCCATGTATTGAAGGCCGTTAAGGAAATATACTTCATAAGGTAAGAGATGAGGGGAAAGTATCGATAAATAGGGACGGAGGAAGGATAAAACAAAGTAAAAAGAGAGAGAGGGGAGACAAGCAGGCAAGATTGGATGGGAAGAAAGACTGGAGGAATAAAGGCTATGGGAAGTAAGGATAAATAATAAAGAAAAAAATAAAGGATAATATGCAGAAATTATTGTAAGGTGAGGGGTAGATACCATTTGAAAAAAGCGAAGGAGTGTGTTTTTTTATTCCAATGCTTACACGGTTAATTATCTAAATAACACCTAATTCTATCAAAATAAACTTAACTTTAATAAATCTCTGTGCAAATAACACAAGGGCACTGAGATAGTGTCTAAAGTCCTTCTGGTGACGTTGATCGCCTGGGGCTAAAAGCATCAGTAAACCCCCCCCCCCAGTGGCTAGCCACATTCAGATGGCTAATACCCCTTACGTTAAATTTAACTTTATAAGCCTAAAAATAAACAGTCCAAGGGAAGTAACTGTGCTTCCCTTATATTTTTACATCCTTTTAAAAGTAACGCTAGGTTTTTTAGTAATAAATCTTGCATAGAATCACGCAACCCTAATAAAAAATATTTGGTTGACTATTCCATAAGGTAAACAAGTAAAAAGTAACCTTCCCTTCTTATTTCGTTAAACGATGATGATGAATTCATGTGCAATAAACTGGTTACACATCTACTATTCTTTATTCTTCTACTTGTTCCAGTCACTTGACTGCAGCCATGCTGGAGCACCACCTTAAGGGGTTTTAGTCAAACAAATTGCCCCCAGGACTTATTCTTTGTAAGCCAGGTACTTATTCTATCGGTCTCTTTTGCTGAACCGCTACATTATGAGGGCACAAACACCAATATCAGTTGTCAAGTGATGGTGGAGGGGGACAAACATAGACACAAATATATGCATATATATATATATACATATATATATATATAAAACATTATTGGTGAATTGAAGAAATGGAGCTGAACGCAGAACGATTTCTGTTCAATCTGCGTTCAGCTCCATTTCTTCAATTCACCAATAATGTTTTAATTTCAATTATCCGCACCAACGCACGGTTGCAAGCCAGATGGTTGTACCTCCAACCGTGCTGTTCACTGCTGTGATTTTTGCTACTAAGGTATCGGTTAAACTTTTGATTAATCTACTACAAGATTATTCATCTTCTATTTCACATAATATATATATATATTATATACATATATAATATATATACTATATATATTATATATATAATATATAACTATATATATATACATATCTCCCTCTCTCCTATTATATTATGTTTTATCGAACCCCGAATTCTAGATGTTCAGTAATTTCTGTCGCAGAAAATTCCCTACGTATTAACTTAAAACCTGTTGTTCCTTGGAGGTGACCCCGCCGTCCCACCCTCTACCAGAACCGGAAGTTCTGTTTTCTATCTTTCTCGACCCCCCCCCCGCACCCCTATGTAGGGTTTATTGTGATCATATAGCGCAAAAACTTTGAAATTTATGCAGGTTGTAGTCTAGAGTCTCAGTATGATATCTGGCAAATGCAAGCTTTCTTTTCAGGTACAGAACACTGCGGCCCCTCATCCCAGGGTCTCAGAGGCCCACACCTCCACACCCTCAGGGTAGGCACCCTCAACGTTGGCACATTGAAAGGTAGGTCTGGCGAGATAGTCGAGATGCTTGAACGGAGACGTGTTGATGTATGTTGTATGCAAGAAATAAGGTGGAGAGGAGGATCTGCTAGGGTCCTCACAGGCAAGGACACAGGTACAAGATTTTCTGGGCAGGGAACACTGACGGGGTTGGTGGCGTGGGTATAATTATCGCTGAGAAATGGATAGATAGAGTAATTGAGGTAATCAGAGTAAGTGACAGAATACTTAAGATTAGAATAGTGCTTCATAATAGATTAGCAACCATTATATCGGCCTATGCCCCTCAGCCAGGGCTACCCGATGGACAGAAAGACAGTTTCTATGACACCCTACTGCAGACCACCTCATCGACGAACGACAGGGACCTTCTCTTTGTGGCTGGTGATTTCAATGGGCATGTTGGACGACATGCTGGGGGCTTCCATGGCGTACATGGAGGCTACGGTTATGGTTCCCGCAACGAGGAGGGAACCAGGCTGCTGGAGTTCTGCGATGCGAATAGTCTTATGGTCTGCAACACTAACTTCAGGAAACCAACAAGCCACCTGGTCACCTACCGATCGGGCCGGCATACTAGCCAAATCGACTACATCCTTGCCAGAAAAAGGGAAAGATGGCTGCTTAAAAATGCCAAAACCTTCCCAGGCGAAGAATGCACCCACAACATAGACTGGTAGTTAGTGACTTTAGGATCAGGACTAAGAGGGCGACTAGAAGACGACCAACATGGAGAAGAAGGGTCTGGAAGCTTAAAGCCCCTGCGAATGGACAGAGATTT
This sequence comes from Octopus sinensis, assembly GCF_006345805.1. Taxonomy (NCBI): domain Eukaryota; kingdom Metazoa; phylum Mollusca; class Cephalopoda; order Octopoda; family Octopodidae; genus Octopus; species Octopus sinensis. Next base: position 19,157,421 of record NC_043017.1, on the reverse strand, counting down.
AGAGATATGTTACTTGAAGCCTTTGACGAAGTGGAAGGGGGTATAGCTACACATGGGGTAGAAGACAACTGGACGTTTCTGAGGGACAACCTGCTGAAAGCCGCTGACCAGATCTGTGGCTGGTGCAAAGTCCCCTTAAGACCCAAAATAACGTGGTGGTGGAACAATATTGTTGACAGGGCTATTAGACAAAAGAAACAGGCTTGGAAGGCCTGGAAGAACGGTGGTAGCAGGGAAGGGTATCAGACTGCCAGAAGGGAAGCTAGGAGACAGGTCTATCTAGCCAGAGGGGAAGCAGATAAGAGAAAATTGCCAATGTCCTGCGCCGTGAGGATGAAAGACTTGAGGTATTTCGTGTTGCAAGACAGTGTGTGAGAGAGAATCGTGATGTGGTAGGAGAGAAATGTGTTCGCATGGAGGATGGTTCACTTGCGCTAAATGAGGATGCAAAGAGAGAAGCTTGGAGACGCCACTATGAAAGGTTACTGAATGAGAAAATGAATGGGATAAAGAGAGTCTGCCGAATGTTGACCCTACAGAGGGACCAGCTATCCGAGTTGATAGTTCCGTGGTAGCTAAGGCAATTAGAAGCATGAAGACAGGGAAAGCCCCAGGCCCATCAGGAATTACTGCAGAGATGCTCAAAATATCTGGCAGTGTCGGCTATAACCTAGTCACCCGTATAGTCAACCAGGTGATACACGAAGGAGTCATACCCAATGACTGGTGCAGCAGCATACTAGTCAACTGCTACAAAGGTAAAGGTGATGCCCTAGATACAAATAATTACAGAGGTATCAAGCTGTTGGATCAAGTAATGAAGGTTACGGAGAGGGTCATAGCCCAACTAATTAGAGAGAGAGTTAGTTTAGATGAGATGCAGTTGGGTTCGTGCCAGGAAAAAGTACCACTGATGCTATATTCCTGGTAAGGCAGCTGCAGGAGAAATACCTAGCCAAAGATAAGCCCCTGTACCTGGCTTTCGTTGACATGGAGAAAGCTTTTGATAGGGTCCCCCGATCCCTTATCTGGTGGTCAATGAGGAAAACTAGGGATAGATGAATGGCTGGTGAGGACTGTGCAAGCCATGTACAGAGATGCCGTAAGTAAGGTTAGGGTTGGCAACATGTACACAGAAGAATTCAAAGTAGAGGTTGGGGTCCACCAGGGTTCAGTACTCAGCCCCCTCCTATTTATCATAGTACTCCAGGCAATTACGGAGGAATTCAAGACAGGCTGTCCCTGGGAGCTCCTCTACGCTGACGACCTTGCTCTTATTGCTGAGTCACTATCAGAACTGGAGGAGAAGTTCCAGGTGTGGAAGGAGGGTTTAGAATCAAGGGGCCTTAGAGTCAACCTAGCTAAAACCAAAGTACTAATAAGTAGAAAGGTAGACAATCCACAAATATCTTCAGGAAGATGGCCTGCTCGATCTGTAGAAAAGGTGTAGGTAGAAACTCTATAAGATGTACCCAGTGTAAGCTATGGACACATAAGAGGTGCAGCAATGTCAAAGGTAGGCTAACTGGGAAGATAGTTTTTGTATGTGGCAGATGCTCGGGAGCATTAACCTCCGAAAATCTGCAGAAAACAACTTCCGTCACTTTCCAGGGGGAAAAACTAGAAGTAGTTGATAGCTTCCGTTATCTAGGTGACCAAGTCAGTAGTGGGGGGGGGTGCGCTGAAAGTGTAACTGCTAGAATAAGAATAGCCTGGGCAAAGTTAGGGAGCTCTTACCTCTGCTGGTGACTAAAGGCCTCTCGCTCAGAGTAAAAGGCAGACTGTATGATGCGTGTGTACGAACAGCCATGCTACATGGCAGCGAAACATGGGCTGTGACTGCTGAGGACATGCGTAAGCTCGTGAGGAATGAAGCCAGTATGCTCCGATGGATGTGTAATGTCAGTGTACATACTCGACAGAGCGTTAGCACCTTGAGAGAAATGTTGTACCTAAGAAGCATCAGTTGTGGTGTGCAAGAGAGACGATTGCGCTGGTATGGTCATGTGGCGAGAATGGATGAAGATAGGTGTGTGAGAAAGTGCCAATCCCTAGCAGTTGAGGGAACCCGTGGAAGAGGTAGACCCAGGAAAACCTGGGACGAGGTGGTGAAGCACGACCTTCGAACTTTAGGCCTCACTGAGGAAATGACCAGAGACCGAGACCTTTGGAAATATTCTGTACGTGAGAAGACCAGGCAGGACAAGTGAGCCCAGCCCACTTATGAATGCCTTTCCTCCCTTGGACACAAAGACCGGTTGAGGCAAGCGAAGTCGATATAGAACCTCATCCGACGACAGACACCCATCCCAACCCCCCATGCTTGCGAAGACATGTGGGGGCAAGCGAAATCGAAATCGAAACCGAATTGAACCAGCCAGGATCCTGGCCTGGTGGTACGTAAAAAGCACTATCCGACTCGGGGCCGTGGCACGTAAAATACTCCAATGCGACCGTACGACAGGCACCCATGCCAACCCCCTTTGCTTGTGAAGACATGTTGGGGCAAGCGAAATCGAAATCGAATTGAACCAGCAGGATCCCTGGTCTGGTGGTACGTAAAAAGCACTATCCGACTCGTGGCCGATGCCAGCACCGCCTCGACTGGCTTCCGTGCCGGTGGCACATAAAATACACCAATCTGACCGTGGCCGTTGCCAGCCCGCCTGGCACCTGTGCAGGTGGCACGTTAAAAGCACCCACTACACTCACGGAGTGGTTGGCGTTAGGAAGGGCATCCAGCTGTAGAAACATTGCCAAATTAGACTGGAGCCTGGTGCAGCCTTCTGGCTTCCCAGAACCCCGGTCGAACCGTCCAACCCATGCTAGCATGGAGAACGACGTTAAAACGACGATGATGATGATGATGATATATATATACATACATAAATATATAATATTATATATAGATAAATAGATAGATGGATGGATGGATAAATGGGTAGATATATAGATATATAGATGGATATATATATATGTGTATATAGATAGAAGGATATATATATACACACACACACATCAGGCTTCTTTCAGTTTCCATCTACCAAATCCACTCACAAGGTTTTGACCAAGGCTAAAACAGAAGACACTTGCCCAAGGTGCCACACAATCAGACTGAACCCAGAACCAGGTGGTTGGGAAGCAAGCTTCTTACCGTAGAACCATGCCTGCACCTAGACATAAAATATTTTAACAATTTTTTTTTGTTTTTTATACAATTCCTAATAATATTAATATATAAAAATATAATGGGACATTTTTAAACACTGAATGCTTATTAGGGTCCAGTAGAGTAAAAATACAAATCAAAGGAGCTTGTGGGTGAAGAATAGTTGGGAACCACTGTGCAAAAGGGTTAAGACTGTGTGAAATCAGCTAATTTCATTTACTTCTGTTAATGAGTGAGTCCCATTTCCCCCCCACTAATTGTACCCAACAAACAACATTCAGTTGTTCATGTCAAACCTAGCATTATATAATTGCAGCATTAAAGCCAGTCTTATATAGAAATTGAAACCCTATTCTGGGTCAAAAAAAATCTGGAACTTTCCATCAGTTTTTCACAGATAGTAAATCTGTCAAGTGATGGATATGAGTAAAAGATCAGTTGTAAATGTAAGTGCTGGATTGGACTGGATTGCCCAGTATGTTCTCCCACCAACCAGAGTCCAATGTGGGGGCCATGAATTTGAGCTTGAGCTCTAAGTGGTTTGATGAGCCTGCTCTGTCACACTGGCTTGACAGAGGGGTGCATTTTTTAAATTTTATATTCATATTATAGGAGTAGGAGTGGCTGTGTGGTAAGTAGCTTGCTTACCAACCACATGGTCCCGGGTTCAGTCCCACTGTATGGAACCTTAGGCAAGTGTCTTCTACTATAGCCTCGGGTCGAGTGGATTTGGGAGACAGAAACTGAAAGAAGCCCGTCGTATATATATATATATATATATAGATATATATGTATGTGTGTGTATATGTTTGTGTGTCTGTGTTTGTCCCCTCAACATCGCATGACAACCGATGCTGGTGTGTTTACATCCCTGTAACTTAGCGGTTCGGCAAAAGAGACCAATAGAATGAGTACTGGGATTACAAAGAGTAAGTCCTGGGGTCGATTTGATTTGACTAAAGGCAGTGCTCCAGCATGGTCGCAGTCACATGACTGAAACAAGTAAAAGAATATAAGACTACTCAGGAGTACTCAAGTCATTACACTGACCCCAGTACTCATCTGAAACGATATGAATGGGAGGCAAACTTCTCAGCCACACAATCATGCCTGTGCCCTCCTCCATATCAATTAGACGAGCTGGCAGAAACGTTAGCACGCCAGGCGAAATGCATAGCCATATTTCGTCTGCCGTTACGTTCTGAGTTCAAATTCCGCCGAGGTCGACTTTGCCTTTCATCCTTTCGGGGTCGATAAATAAAGTACCAGTTTCGCATTGGGGTCGATGTAATTGACTTAATACCTATGTCTGTCCTTGTTTGTCCCCTCTATGTTTAGCCCCTTGTGGGTAATAAAGAAATACATATCAATCAGAGTTGTTTTTTTTACCACAGATACCTTTTCAACTATCTTCTGTAATAAACAGTTTACTAAACTGATCTAAAACAAAAAAAAAATGGTAATTACACCTGTATTAGTGCCTACAGACTATGATATTCTAGCAAAGCAAGTGAGAATTGACACTAAAAATGAGTTTGATGCAGGTTTGAGAAACTAATGGGCATCTAGTTATAAATTCCAGATCCACAATTCCTGGGCTAAAAAGAAAACATGAACCCATCAGAAAAACAAGGATGTGAAGCCAATGATGGTTCTAGAATAAAAGGGTACCATCCACAATGAATATGCCAAATGTAGGTAATTGCAGTAAATTATACCATATGCAAGCAACTGTAGTAAATATGCTACAGGTAGGCAATTTTAGTAAATATATATACAGCTGCAGTAAATATGCCATATGTAGGCAATTGAAGTAAACATACCATATGTTGGCAATTGTGGTAAAGATACCATATTTAGACAACTGTAGTAAATATACCATATGTAAGCAATTGTAGTAAACATACCATCTGTTGGCAATTATGGTAAAGATACCATATTTAGACAACTGTAGTAAATATACCATATGTAGGCAATTGAACTAAAAGATTTAACTAGAACCTGCAAGTCAAATTCTAACATTATGTATTTTAAACAAAACCAAATGGAAAAATCTTTATATATAAAAGTGAAGTTGTGTGTCTGTCTCCTACGATTTAGATTCCTAACTACTCCCACATTTTGCGGTGCAGTTTAACCAAAACCGGGTATCTTACAGTCATGATTCATATCGAGCCCTTCTGGGTATTAGCGCGTGTCTACGATGAGTCTACGATTTAAAAAAAAATTTACCATCAATTTTCCCCATTTTTAATGCATTTTTGTCATATATAAGGGAAGTAACTCTCTAAAAATATATTATTAAATCTCAGAACGTAAAAAGCTACAGTAACGCCCCCCCCTTTGTGGTTAGCCATATTGAGATGGCTATTATACTTTACATCTCTAAAAATGCTTATATAGTTATTTCCCTTACAAACCCGAGCAACGCCGGGCGATACTGCTAATTGTATTAAAGCTCCCGGCTGGAAAAAATAATGCGTTGTGTGAGAGATGAGCCCAGTCATTCAGTGAAATACAATACCTGCTGCCAATGATTCAAAGACTGGAATAGATGTCATCAATTTAATGGCATAACATTTTCTAGTTAACAAGTTAGCTAGATTGATGAATTCATTTGACTAGAATTACTTTTTGGATTTTGTCTTTTTTTTCTTTAACAAACATCTACTACGAAGAAATACAGATTTCTAAATGATGTTTACCTAAAAAGTAAAGGAACAGTAATACAAGTGACTTATAAAAAGAAGAGATAGTTTGTAAATTTTCAGCAGAGAGTGCAGAAGAGCAAAAGTCTAACCTACAATTCAACTCTTGATTAGAAAAGCAATGGAGAACCATGCAAAAGAGGACTCATGCCATTACAAAAGAAGAAAAAAAAAATAATAACAATAATAATAATAACAGTACTAATCTTTCTGTCAAAAGGGGTCTAAGATTAAATTTGAAATAAGCAACTAAAAGGCAACTGGATTTCTAGAGGTGTAAACTTTAAAAATAGCTACAGACTAAGATAAAGGGAAGCAAGTGAGTCACTGATTGAGCAGCGGTAGCAGACTAGTGTTAAGATGGACTAAACTAATCATCAGACAGATATACTATACCATTAGCAACAAGCGCTTTTTTTTTTTAATTTATTATTTATTTGCTAAAGCACGGAAAAATGTTCATTTAACAAAGTCAGTCGGGAGAACTGAAAAGACAAATTTAAAAAATAAAATAAAATATGTATTGAACAATATTGATAGACTGACAGGACAAAATATAGATAAATAGAGATTATCAACATGGTGTAGTAGTTAGAACAAGCTTGACTAAGTTGCAGTTTCATGTGATAGAAAAATACAGGGAAAAAAAAATCATTGCAAAATGAAAAACACTGTAAGAGTCATAACACTAGAAGCTTCGTTAAACAAACAGAAATAATTCAAGAATATAACTGCTGAATAATCAAGAATCAAACCTAATCTAACTACATTTTGGTACTTCTTTTGGTGTTATGCCATATAGCAGACACTTTTGAGTGTCATTTTATCATTGGTTCTTCTTACATACAGACTGCGGCCATCCTTACATTAGATCCTTTGATATTGTCATCATTTAACATCCGTTTTCCATGCTGGCAAGGGTTGGACAATTTGACAGGAACTGGCAAGCTGGAAGGCTATAGCAGGATCCAGTTAATCTCTTTACTCTCTTTTACTTGTTTCAGTCATTTGACTGCGGTCATGCTGGAGCACCACCTTTAGTCGAGCAAATCGACCCCAGGACTTATTCTTTGTAAGCTTAGTACTTATTCTATCAATCTCTTAGGCCGAACTGCTAAGTTACGGGGACGTAAACACACCAGCATCAGTTGTCAGGTGATGTTGGGGGACAAACACAGACACACAAACATATACACACACATATACATATATATACATATATACGATGGGCTTCTTTCAGTTTCCATCTACCAAATCCACTCACAAGGCTTTGGTTGGCCCGAGGCTATAGTAGAAGACACTTGCCCAAGGTGTCACGCAGTGGGACTAAACCCGGGACCATGTGGTTGGTAAGCAAGCTACTTACCACACAGCCGCTCCTACGCCATTTGTCTGCTTTGGCATAGTTTCTATGGCTGGATGCCCTTCCTAATGCCAACCCCTTCACAGAGTGGACTGGGTGCTCTTTACATGGCACGAGCACAGGCGCATGTATATGTGACACCAGCACAGGTGCTTTTTACGTGGAACCAACATAAGTGCTTTTTACCTGTAAATGTAGAACACATAAACACCATGACAAACAAGTTTTCTTTCTCACTTCCCATCATCAGTTCCTGGATATTACCGTTTTGAGTCCTACAACTCATCAAGGCAGTTGCCTAGTTTTCATGATGTACAAGTGACTAAAATCACAACATTTCCCAGAACAAGACCAGTGCAAGGTTACTCATTTACAGCTGAATTCATCATCATCATCATTTAATGTCTGTTATCCATGCTGGCATGGGTTGGACGGTTTGACTGGGATGGCACACTAGAAAGCTGCACAAGACTCCAGTCTGATTTGGCATGGTTTTCTATCACTGGATGCCCTTCCTAACGCCAACCGCTCTGGGAGTGCAATGATGGCTTTTACATGCCACCGGCACAAGTGCCACTTGCATGACACCGGAGTGCATTTACATGCCACCGGCACAGGTGCCAACTTGTATGACACCAGTATCTGCCATGACTGCGATTTTACTCAGCTTGATGCTACTGGTCTTAGTTATTACTTCCATGTAGCCCAACACTCGAAAGGAACTCAGCCACTTTGCCTAGTAAAATGAAGTGTTTTTCTCAAGAACATTACACATCACCCTGTCTAGGAATTGAAGCCACAATCTTGCCATCATGAGTCTAGCACCACCACTCAACCATTAGGCTATATATATATATATTTATAAAATTGTTTCATACTATCATGCAAATTATCGTACTGTGTTAAAAGTTGTAACATTAAAAAATTGCACACAAAATTTGTGGCATTAATAATTAAAGTGGTAAGCTGGCAGAATCGTTAGCACCCTGGACAAAATGCTTAGAGGCATTTCACCTCTCTTAACGTGTTCTGAGTTCATTTTCTGCTGTGGTCGACTTTGCCTTTCAGCTTTTTGGGGGTCACTAAAATAAATACCAGTTGAGTACAGGGATCACTGGAATTAACTTACCCTCCCCCCCGTAAATATGTTGACTGTATACTAAAATTTGAAATCATTATTAATCTATTAATCTCTATATTAAGGCAGCAAGCTGGCAGAATCGTTAGCACCTTGGACAAAATGCTTAGTGGCGTTTCATCCATCTTTACATTCTGAGTTCAAATTCTGCCAAGGTTGACTTCGCATATCATTTTTTTGGAGTTTATGAAATAGATACCAGTCAAGTACTGGCATCAATGAAATTGACTAAATCCCTCCCCCAAAATTTCAGGCTTTGTACCTATAGTAGTAAGGATTATTAGTCCCCATATTAAGGTGGTGAGCTAGCAGAATTACTGGTGCACCAGACAAAATGCTAAGCAGCATTCCTTCTGGCTCTTTATGTTGTGAGTTCAAATATCTTCAAGGTCAACTTTGCCTTTCATCCTTTCAGGAGTGATAAGATGAAATACCATTTAACCCTTTTGACACCAACCCACCTGAAACCACCTCTGGCTCTGTAGAACAAAAGTCTTGTTTTCAAAAATTTTTAATCAAAATCTTCCACCAAACCTTAGTCACAATTTATGTTCCTAACACTAGCTGAATAATAACTAAGTTGTTTTTGCCAGCCTCATCTGGCCCCCGTGCCGGTGGCACGTAAAAAGCACCATCCGATCGTGGCCATTTGCCAGCCTCGTCTGGCACCTGTGCAGGTGTCACGTAAAAAGCACCCACGACACTCACAGAGTGGTTGGCGTTAGGAAGGGCATCCAGCTGTAGAAACACTGCCAGATCAGACTGGGCCTGGTGCAGCCTTTTGGCTTCCCAGACTCCAGTTGAACCGTCCAACCCATGCTAGCATGGAAAACGGACGTTAAACGATGATGATGATGATGATTTAAAATTAATTGAAAGAAACACAGAGCATCTCGACAGAAATATGGTAACAAATGGGTTAAAGTAATTGACTTGGTCCCTACTTCAAAACTACTAACCATGTACCAGTGTTTGAATCCATTATTATTATCATTATTATTATTATTAAAGCAGCTAAAGGTGACAAAGTGACAGAATCATTAGCATGCCAGACGAAATGCTTAGCAGCATTTCATGGCTTTATGTTCAGAGTTTAAATTCCTCTGAGGCAAACTTTGACTCTCATCCTTTTGGGATCGATGAAAAAAAGTATCAGTTGAGCACTGGATCAATGCAATCAATTAGCCTCGTCTCCCCAAAATTTCAGGCCTTCTGCCTATAGCAGGAAGGATCATTAAGGCAGTTAGCTGACTGAATTGTTAGCAAATCAGACAAAATGCCTGGTGACATTTTCCCGGATTCTTTATATTCTCAGTTCAAATGCTGCTGAGACTGACTTTACTTTCCATCTTTTCTGGGTCAAGAAAATAAAGAACTCGTCAATGCAATCTACTTGCTCCTTGCTCTCAAAGTTGCTGACTACGTACCAAAATTAGAAAGAATTATTGATCTCCCTACTTACATGCAGTGTCTATATATTTAGTCATGTCAAAAGGGCCAATGAAAAGATAGCAGTCTATACATGACCAGGTGAAAAGAGCCAAAGAAAAAATGATATTAAAAGTGTTTGGCTATATGGATAATAAATGAGAAGACAACAACATTTCTACTTAGTTTTCTACTCAGAACCATTACTACATATCTAGCAAAACTTCTCAAAAACCATGCTTTTGGCTTCCAACCTTCATTCAAATTCTGTCCAAGTCTATGTTGGGCTTCAGTTATGTGTGAGCCTACAAAGAACATAACTTGTAGAAAGAATCATTTCAGCTTATATTTTTTTCTATATTTTTTTTTTTTTTCATGAAATTTTAAAAATTGAAAGAAGATACATTTTCTTCTGCAAAAATTTTCCCAAAAATTTTCAATTTAATGTTTTTAATTCATACGATATATTTGAAAATAATCTTTGATATTTTGCTAATACATCAATTCAAAAACAAAAACATATTAATCTGAATCTAAGAACTCAAAGAATACAGACTAAAACTCATCTAAATTCACAGACCCTTTTAAAATAAGCAAGATCTTATATGTCCTTCAATTAGGTGTATGTAAAAGGGTTTCACAACAATGTACCAGCTCCCGCATTTGATGCGACCAGCCAAAAAAAGCCAAACTTGCTATTTTCAATTTGGTGTTCATGCCTACTATCCTCGCTCATTCTTTTATTCTTTTACTTGTTTCAGTCATTTGACGGTGGCCATGCTGGAGCACCGCCCTTAGTCGAATAAATTGGCCCCAGGACTTATTCTTTGTAAGCCTAGTACATATTCTATCATTCTCTTTTGCTGAACTGCTAAGTTACAGGGATGTAAACACACCAGTATCGGTTGTCAAGTAATGGTTGGGGGACAAACACAGACACACAAATACATACACACACACACACACATATATACAACAGGCTTCTTTCAGTTTCCATCTACCAAATCCACTTACAAGGCTTTGGTCGGCCCAAGGCTATAGTAGAAAAGGTGCAACGCAGTGGGACTGAACTTGGAACCATGTGGTTGGGAAGTAAGCTTCTTACCACACAACCACTCCTGCACCTATGGCCATAATTGTTGAATAAAGACCGACAGAGTATGATTGCAAATACAAGGAGCCAGAAAGGGTTTCCTCCAAAGTGTCTCTGAAGTAACATTACTCAACATAGCATGTAGTTCAAGGATCAAGGAGTCTCTCCAGATAAAGCTGCTACTTCTCTGCATTGAGATGCCACAGCTCCGTTACTATGGACACGTGATTAGAGTGTCACAGGAAAGAATTGCAAGACAGATTCTTCAAGCTGAGCCAACCAGCAGCAGACCTTGGGGTCGTCCAAGAATGAGATGGTTGGATAATATCCATAGTTTCGCTTGGTCACACCTGGGAATCCAGCCAGAAAATGACAGAACCTTATGGTGAAGGTGCCTGAGGACTCTACCCCAATGACCTCCTAGGAAAAGTGGGCAGAGAGAAGTTGGACGGATAGGTAAGAGGGCTTCATCTATGTGTGGGCCATAGTCATTTTGGTCTATGGCTGGATACCCTTAGAATGTACTGGGTACTTTTTTCATGACAGGGGTGCTAGTAAAGTCACAAAGTAATTCACAAGACCCCAACCATCATCAACTGAGAAAGTGGATATAGTACTGAGAGAGGTAGCTTTTTTGCCAGGTGTTGAAAGTCTAAAATATGACAGAGGGACGAGAACAGGTATTTTGCAGTATAGGGGATACATGGCTACCCAACTGGAAAGAGAAAAAAAAAAATGAAAGATGTTGGAGATGAGGTATCAGGGCATACCCGCTAGGTACATGAAGATGAATATGAGACAGAATAGGAACAAACAAAAATATTTTACATTTTTATGTTTTTTAAGTATCTCTATATATATAAACGGCAAAATGTCTGTGTGTGTGTCCTTTATACAAATCCACAATTTTTCAGTTAGAGGGCTCGCACTTTCTATGGTCATTCAAAACCGTCCAAGGGTGGTTGTGCACATCTTTACAAGGACAGACATAGGTATTAAGTCGATTACATTGACCCCAGTGCGTAACTGGTACTTAATTTATTGACCCCAAAAGGATGAAAGGCAAAGTCGACCTCAGCGGAATTTGAACTCACAACGTAATGGCAGACAAAATACCGCTAAGCATTTCGCCCGGCGTGCTAACGTTTCTGCCAGCTCGCCGCCCTTCAAATACCGCTTAGAAGAATTTCAAGAAATCCAGAGTATACAAACAACATGAACATGAATGGAGAAATCACATTTTATTTGATGATTATACATAGCAATGATTTTTTTTCCTATTGTGTCAGCATATTTAAATAAATAAAATACCAACAAAATACCAGCTAAATCAAAATATCTGAAAATATATTTACATTTTCCTTGTCTGCTGACGTCATCATAAGTTTACATTACTATCCTGTTATTCCTCAGAATATTATATTTCTTCTTAACACTCTTTCCATATTCCTTCAGTTCATTCTAAATGTAACCCATTTGGGATTACTTTGATAATGTCATTTCAGCATTAACTTTTGGATATTTTGAAATGACTGGTAATGTATCTAAATATCTTGAAACAATAGAAACAATCTTTGGTATTCTTTGGTGTAATCATTTAATAAAGATATGACTTCTCCATTCTTGCTCATGTTATTATATATATACACACACACATATCTTTATATATAAAAGTGAAGTTGTGTGTCTGTCTCCTACGATTTAGATTCCTAACTACTCCCACATTTTGCGGTGCAGTTTAACCAAAACCGGGTATCTTATATTCATGATTCATATCGAGCCCTTCTGGGTATTAGCACGCGTCTACGATGAGTCTACGAATTAAAAAAAAATTTACCATCATTTTTTTCCATTTTAATGCATTTTTTTCGCTATTATATAAGGGAAGTAACTCTCTAAAAATGTCTACGATGAGTCAACGATTTAAAAAAAATTTACCATAATTTTTTTCCATTTTTAATGCATTTTTTTGCTATTTTTTGGCTATAACTCTCTAAAAATGCTTATATAGTTATTTCCCTTACAAACCCGAGCAACACCAGGCGATACTGCTAGTAATTATATATATAGAACAAACAGTGAGGGATTATCAATCTGGGGAAAGTACTTCCTAAGCTCTCTGTTGGCACACCAGGCTAACAATATTACTTAAATTTCAAGGCGGCAAGCTGGCAGAAACGTTAGCATGCCAGGCGAAATGCTTAGCGGTATTTCGTCTGTCTTTACATTCTGAGTTCAAATTCCGCCGAGGTCAACTTTGCCTTTCATCCTTTCAGGGTCGATAAATTAAGTACTAGTTGCGTACTGGGGTCAATCTAATCGACTGCCCCCCACCCACTCCCCAAAAATTTCAGGTCATGTGCCTAGAGTAGAAAAGAATATTACTTGGATTAGTGAAGAACTCCAGGTAATCTTTTGGTAGGGTCCCAGGTTATGGTTCATTCTATATTGTAAATCTGTCGATGGTCTCAGACAAACTGGTTTTTACACAGAGTGATATATAAGAACAACAACTGCAACGTCGTAGGTGTTTATAAGCCATTTAAAAACTCAGAAAAACAGATTCACTTCAACATTTAAATTTAATTTGCCAAAATATTTTCGTCGCTTTGAGACAGTGACCTGTTCACTGACAAAATTAAATTTAAACGTTGAAGTGAGTCTAACTGTTTTTGTGAGTTTTTATATGGCTTATAAACACCTTCCACACTGCAATTGTTTTTGTTTCAGCACACAATCTCAGATCAGGTCACTTGCTATGCAAGTACATCTTTGATATATAAGAAACAAATTAAAAATAATGGTCATTACATATCTTACTTTTACTGGAGCAAATTTGGCTTACAGGTGTTTCCAGTAGTCATTATAGGTACATTACTGATAGGTCTACTCAATTGCTCTATTGATCAATTGAGGAAAATTGAACGACCTAAAAAAATTACTGTTACTTTCCTCACAGCCATTTCTGGTTATTCTTTTATCCTTTTACTTTTTTTACTTGTTTCAGTCATTTGACTGTGGCCATGCTGGAGTACCACCTTTAGCCGAACAAATCGACCCCAGGACTTTTTCTTTGTAAGCCTAGTACTTATTCTATCGGTCTCTTTTGCCAAACCGCTATGTTATGGTGACGTAAACACACTAACATCAGCTACCAATCAATGGTGGGGGGACAAACACAGACACACGCAAATATACACACATATATTTATATATATATATTATATATATATATATATATATATATATATATAATATATATATATATTATGTTAAATTAGAGATAAAACCACTATTAGGCAAATCAAACAATGAAAAACATAAGCCAATACATAAAATTAATTAATTTATATTATTTTAAATATATATCAAAAGTATTAAAAGTTTAATAAAAGATAATGAGTAAAACACTATGATCATTTCAAGGCTGTCCAATTCGTAATAATTCGAGTTATGGTTACAGTCAATCTTCAGGTAATTGAAATATTTATCTTAGCGAGGTTTAACAATTATCTCTAATTTAATATAATATAATATTTTACTATAAAATTGGATTTAATCCTAAATCTGATTTTTCCCTGTAAGTTTGGATTTATTCCCTAATATTTTATTATTAATTTATATATATATATATATATATATATATATATATGACGAGCTTCTTTCAGTTTCCATCTACCAAATCCACTCACGAGGCTTTGGTCAGCCCAAGGCTAGAGTAGAAGACACTTGCCCAAGGTGCCACACAGTAGGACTAAACTTGGAACCATGTGGTTGGAAAAATCCTAAAATCTCAATAATTTAAAACTAAAATATGTAAAATACATAAAATAAACTAAATTTCGATAACTTAATTTATATTCATCAATCTATTATTTAATTTATAAACACCTTATATATAAACATACACACACACATATATATATATATATATATATATATACTTATTTTACACCATACCTGGAACTTTCCCTGTGTTGGATCTGGAAATTAAAGCTGACCGTGAAATGAGAAACCGGAGTATGACTGTATCTGATTTTACATATATCTGTATAGTAATATTGATGAGTATATTGATCTGTTCATGTGTATGTAAGTGGTAAGACAAGTCCATATATGCATCAATACATGTGTGAGTGTCCATATGTACTGTTGGTATATAAATATGCTATTCTCGACCCTAACTTGGCGTCCTTAATAAAATACCTTGATTCAAGTGGACCCTGCAAATAACTGATTAATTAATTAATTTAAAGACAGACAGACAGATAGGTATTCTTTTATTCTTTTACTTGTTTCAGTCAGCTGACTGCAGCCATGCTGGAGCACTGCCTTTAGTCGAACAAGTCGACCCCAGGAAATATTTTTTGTAAGCCTAGTACTGATTCTATTGGTCTCTTTTGCTGGACCGGCTCCTATGCAGGTGGCACATAAAAAGCACCATTTGAGCATGGCCATTGCCAGTACCACCTGACTGGCCCTCGTGCCAGTGGCACATAAAAGCACCCACTACACTCTCGGAGTGGTTGGTGTTAGGAAGGACATCCAGCTGTAGAAACTCTGCCAGATCAGATTGGAGTCTGGTGCAGCCATCTGGTTCGCCAGACCTCAGTCAAATCGTCCAACCCATGCTAGCATGGAAAGCGGACGTTAAACAACGATGATGATGATGATTTGTTCAGTTACCTTCGTAATTTCAACTTGCGCACACTATGGGTTTGCTATTGAAGCATTTATCAAGAATGATGAATTTGGTGAGGTTTTTTTTTGCTATATTGTGTGTGTCATCATCATCATCGTTTAACATCCGCTTTCCATGCTAGCATGGGTTGGACGGTTCAACTGGGGTCTGGGAAGCCCGAAGGCTGCACCAGGCCCAGTCAGATCTGGCAGTGTTTCTACAGCTGGATGCCCTTCCTAACGCCAACCACTCCGTGAGTGTAGTGGGTGCTTTTTACGTGCCACCAACACAGGTGCCAGACGAGGCTGGCGAACGGCCACACTCAGAATTGTGCTTTTTACGTGCCACCGGCACAGAGGCCAGGCGAAGCAGGCAATGGCCACGATCGGATGGTGCTTATTACGTGCCACCGACACAGGTGCCAGACGAGGCTGGCGAACAGCCACGCTCGGATGGTGCTTTTTATGTACCACCGGCACGGAGGCCAGGCGAGGCTGGCAATGGCCACGATCAGATGGTGCTTTTTACATGCCATCATCATTTAATGTCCATGTTCCATGTTCCATACTGGCATGGGTTAGATAGTTTCACAGGATCTGATGTGCCCAAGATCTGCATGGACACCATGCAAACCAAATTCCCCCAAACTATGAAGGTCTTTAGGTATGCCTCCAGTAAGAGTGATGTCATACCAGCCCACATCTTTGAATAGGGCCTTAGGCTTAATTCAGACAGCCATGTGAAGCCGCTGGGGACTGGTCAAACCCTGGCTGGAAAGGGTTGCTACCAGAAGGCCACATGTGTGTCAGCAGGATTCAACCCATTGCCATACTCTTGGAAAGAGCCAGATGTGATTGCTGGACAATTTCTACAATTCCCCCAATTGTACCCATGGATTGTTATATAGGGGCACAGTTGAGAAACCCAACTAACCACTCTGCCTGCAACACCAGGATCAAACTAGTGGCTCTGGTCAAGGAGGTGTTTGATGATCTTCCAAGGGACACAGCAGGGAATGCATGTGCCACGTCCTGGAGGCATCTTGAGGTCATGGTGGAAGCTAACGGTGGCTACTTTGAGTAAAATGTTATCCCCCAGCCATAATCCAGTTAACATTTTTTCATTTTTTAAAAAACACTTTTATTTTTTGAAGGGATTTTGTGGGGTTTTTTTCTCCTTTTATACCAATGTCAAATTTAGCCCCAAATACCCTGTATATGTATGTGCACAGATATATGCATGTATGTATGTATACACACACGCACATATATATCTATACACACATATATACGTGTGTGTGTATGTGTGTGTGTGTGTGTGTGTGTACAAACAAACACATTTAATAACAGTTTGACTCAGCTCCACATGACTGAAGCTTTCATGAACATGTAGGAAACGCCCATCTCATTAGAAGCTAGGATTAGATCAGGAATTTTTAGAGAAATCCCAAAAGGCCTCTGGGTGTTAAGTGTCTATTAGTTAGCTAAGGTTACATTGTTTTAATGCTAACAAAGAAACACCAGCTATTTTCTTCATCTTATTTTTGTTTTTTTTTTAGTTTTAGCCCCACATGTTTGGACAGGTTGTTGACAGGGTACCGAGTCGAACTGCTTTTAAAAATATATTTAACTCCTATCAAGTGCGTTGAGTGCTACTTTCTTTTGTTTATTCACTTGGATGTGTGTATGTGTGTGTAAATTAAATAAGCTTGGATGTGACAGTTGGAGACACGCAGACAGAGGTGCAGCAGAATTCAGCTGGTATTCATTTACAACAGCGAGACTTGAGCAACATGAAATGACATGCCTTGCTCCGTGACAAAACACATCATCCAGTCCAGGAGGCAAAACCTTGACCCTAGCCACAGAAATTCATATATTATATACACACTTTCTGTGTGTGTGTGTGTAATATAAACTTCCTATTTTAAAGTGATCTATACACACACACATGTATGTATGTATGTATGGACGGACGGACAGACAGACAGACAGACAGACAGACAGATAGACAGACAGACAGATATGAAGTGGTGCTGAAAAGTTCCTGACTTTGGGTAAAAGAAAATGAAAGAAGATCAGTTAATTATGATTTTATTCAACATATTCTCCCCTCAGACTCACACACTTATTGCAACAACCCTTCAGTTTTTCTAAGCCCTGTAAAAGAACTCAGAAGGTTGGGCCTTTCGCAATGCCCTTAAAGCACCACCCTTGTATATGCACACATAAATACACACACGCACATACATATGAGCTTTTGCATCATCTAAACATCACAAGACTTTGGTCAACCTCAAACAATGGTAGAAGATTGCTATAGTGTTTCCCAGCATTTGTGTAGGGGACGGGGCTTTATCGGTCTATATATGTCCCATATTTCTTAAAATGGTTTATATATGTCACTATTGTACTTTCATAATAAACCCACTTTTTATATATAACATCTATCACATTCATTATATATATATTTTTTCATATATGTACACATGACTCACAATGATCGCCATTCATATAAACACATTTGCATGCATACATACATTCATTACATAATATATATATATATATATGCATATATATCAATATTAGTAGAGTTTTGATTTTGTGTTATTTTAGACTTTTCAAGCATCTGAAGTTAATTTAACAGCATTTTCACAAATACATCAATTTACATTATTTTCTAAATATATAAATAAATAGAAATAAAAAAAAAAAAAGACAAAATAGACATCATGCAGAATACAACAGAAATTACAATAAACTTCACTCACAAGACAGTCTGATGTGACGTACATTTTGAAATGTGTGGTTAAACTTTCGTCTGCTATTACTTTCTATTTTCAAGTATAACAAAATTACTTATCTTTCTTATGAAAAATTACAGCCAAATACACACACACACACACACCACACACACACACACAAACACACATGCACACACACTTTTATTCCTTTACATATTTCAGTCATTAGACTGTGGTCATGCTGGAGCGCCACCTTAAAGGGTTTTAGTTGAAGAAATCAAGCCCAGGACTAATTCTTTGTAAGTTTGGTGGTTACTGTATCGGTTTATTTTGCCAAACTGCTAAGTTACAGGGACATAAACACAACCAACATTGGTTGTCAAGCAAAGGTGGGAGACAAATACAGACACAAAGACACACACACACACACATACATATATATATATGACAGGCTTTTCAGTTTCTATCTACCAAATCCACTCACAAGGCTTTGGTCAGCCTGAGGCTATAGTAGAAGACATTTACCCAAGGTGTCATGCAGTGGGACTGAGCCCAGAACCATGTGGTTGGGAAGTAAGTTTCTTACTCCACAGCCACAGTATGTGTATATGTATATATATGTGTGTGTATATATATATATAATATATATATATATATATATATATATATCATCATTGTTACATCTTCAGATGGGAGCCATCATAAACAAGGTTGTCCATTTTCTAAATCTAGCTTCGCCCCTTTTGGTAACAACCTGCCTGAGACTACCTCTTCTTCTATGATCATATTTTAACCCTTTAATAATCAGAGTACTCCATCAAATTTAATGCTTTTTGATTCCCACTGTTTTGAAGTAATCATGCATTATCTTGTAGCTTTAAGATTTTGATGATGTGGTTGCTTATTTTTAGAATGACATTGTAGGGTAGGTGTGAAAGGCTGAATATGGCCAGCCTGAACATAAAACAAGTAGAATATTTGGGCCGGAAACGGCCGGTTTAAATACTAAAGGGTTAAAGTGTCTAAATTAAAACCTTCCATCAAAATTTCATGTTAATTTTGTTAATTTACATTCCAAAACACTAGCATCAGAAGGACAAAGTTAATTTGCTAAATTCTTCATTCTTTCCAAAAGTAACAAGAACAATGCAGTATAATTCAACAGAAATACATCAACAAAAGAGTTAGGCCTGGCCTGGGGATAAACCACAACAGTAATGCTTATCACAGTTCTATTCTTCTATTTACCATTTCTATATTTATCTGCAACTGCCAGCTCCTCGTTCCCTGCTCCTCGTTCTATAATATAAATTTCCTATCTTGAAGTGATCTAAATTAAAACCTTCTTTTAAAGGAAGGTTTTAATTTCATTTTAACTCTTTAGCATTCAAACCGGCCATATCCGGCCAGAATATTTAACCTGTTTTATATTGAAACTGACCAGATCACACCTCTCACCTCAGCCCTAACATGTCATTCTAAAACTAAAAAATCACATCACTGAAATCTCTAAACTACAAGATAATGCATGATTAATTCAAACCATTTTAAATAAACAAACATCACATTTGACAGAATAATCTGAACACTAAAGGGTTAACTCAGATTCCAATACAAACTTAATAACGACAATTATTTTAGTAAATTCCTTAATATTTTCCAAACAAACTAAAACAAAGTCTGTGTATATCAACAGAAATTTGGTAACAAAGTGATGTAATTTGTAACCTTTCATTGAACTTTCATTGTTATTTTTTGTTTTCAACCTCAGACTGACAATGAGAAAGTTATTTGACTAAATTTTTCAGTATTTTGAAAATTATTTGAAACAAAGGCAGTGTATTCCAACTGAAATATGGTAACAAAAGGGTTAACACTCAGATTGAGAAGCAATTAAAGAACAGTAAAAACAAAAAAAAGAACATCTGAGCAACAAATGTTTAGTTAAAAAAAAAACAGTCAATACACAAAAAAGTCGATACTTACTGATGCAGCCTTGAGTTTCAAATCCACCTTGTTTACAAAAAGACAAGATAAAGAAATCAATGTCATCACAATTGTTTCAAGTATTACGTTAATATTTAAACGTTACATTGGTTTATGTAAGATCACAAAAAAATCAATATACATTTTACCTTTTCCTGGTTTCGATCATTAGAATGAGGTCATGCCAGGGTGCAGCCTTGAAGGGTTTAGTCAAACTAACAAATCTCAGTGCTTATCTTTTTTTTTAAACCTGTTCTGTTTGTTTTGTCGAAAACCAAATGACAAAAACAAACTGATATTGGTGGTGGTGAGGAAGAAAACACAAGCATACACACACACACGCGCGCGCGCGCACACACACACACACACACATACAACAGGCTTCTTTTGGTGTCCATCTACCAAATCCACTCACAAGGTTTTTGGTCAGCTCAGACTTTAGACGTCAACCCAGACTGACGCCACTGATATAGAAAATACATTTTTAAAATGTTTAAGTTCCTCTTTCATCATCTGGTCAAGCCTGCTTGGACATTTTCAACTCATGCACGCCATCCATCTCAATCCTGCATTAGTTGAGAGCGGTCTTTGAGAAGGCATTCCATGTCCCTGCTAAGTAGATCGACATACATTCAGCTCAGGTAACCAATCTGCTTGAGTACAGAAATGCTTTGGCAACCATAGCAGTAGGTCACTCATCAACTCTTGTTTCTGAACACTGAGCCACAGCCAAGACTACAGCAGAACATGTTCCTTGTTTCACTGTGTGATGAGTGATGCAGGACGAGTTTCTGAAGTTAATGCAAGTCTTGGAATGTTTGTGAATGCCAGTCAAACTGATGGCTTTCCCTGACCAACATTCATAAAAATGTAACTTGTTTTGGGAATGGGAAGAAATCCAAAGACAAAGTACATTTATGTCTTGCATTCTATTCCTTACTACCATCCTGCTTTCCGAACTTAGTGGCATTTCCACTCATTTCAGGGCTTCAAGATTTCACCATGCCCCAGGAAGGGTTGCTTATGGATGCTATGCTTTGCAGAAAGGCAACCTTCAGGACTGCTTATTGAGTATTCGCAGCTAACCTGTATATCTACAGGTCATTTCCCTGATCTACAAACTGGGGGCCCAATGGATTGGGGTTAGCATCACCACCTCTTTCATCAATAACATGCAAAATAAAAATGTATTATTTTGGAAATACGTGATGCTAAATGACAATATATGTTCATTGAATGTCCTCTCTGGCAGCTTTTTTCTTTTTTTTTTTTTCATACTTTCTATCAGCAACAGCATCACTTTCATGAATATCATCAGGTATTGTCATCACTACCATCACTGCTACGGCTTTATAGCTTATGCAGAGGCAAGAAGATAGCACCAGGGAATTTTGTAGCAGTGTTATCTGAAGGAGGAAGAGTAGACATAGCTGTCTGGTTAAGAAGTTCACTTTCCGACCACAGGATTTCAAGTTCAGTCCCAGTGTATGGTACTTTGGACACACACATGTCTTCTGTTATAGCAATGGAACCAACCAAAGCCTTGTAAGTGGGTTTAGAAGATGGAAACTGGGAGAAGTCTGTCGTATGCATGTGCACTTATGCATGTGAGTGAACCTTTGTTTGAAATCATGTGATGGTTGTAAACGAGCATCCCTGTCACACAAGTGATGCTGTTCATTTCCAGTTTTCTTCATCATCAACATCATCATCATTTAACGTCCGTTTTCCATGTTGGCATGGGTTGGACAGTGTGTCCAAGGTTGGCAAGCTGGTGAGGCTGCACTAGACTCCAGTCTAATTTAACATGGTTTCTACAGCTGGATGCCCTTCCTATCACCAAACACATTACAGAGTGTAGTGGGTGCTTTTATGTGACACTGCACGGGTGTTGTGTGAAAAACATGTCTGCCTATTAAGAAATATTACCTTGCTTGGAAACAGGCAAGGGTTGGCAACAGGAAAGGCATCTGGCTGTAGAAAATCTACCTCAAAAGATTCCACCTGAACCATGCAAGCATGAAAAAAATGGACATTAAACAATGATAGTACACACATACACACAAATAAATATATAAAAATAAAGGTTTCAGGTTCAGTCCCACTGCGTGGCACTTTGGGCAGGAGTCTTCCACTATAGCCCCGAGTCGACCGAAGCTTTGTGATTGAATTCGGTAGGTGGAAGTTACTGCCTGGTGTGTATATGTGCATGTAGGTGCTCAGTGCCTCTCCGAAAGAGAGAGAGAGGGAAACTTAATGTTCTGCTATCTCATCTATCTTTAACAGCATAAACAAAACTCAAACAAAATAATAAACAAACATAGGTCCAGATGTGGCTGTGTGGTAAGAAGTTTATTTCCCAACCGCATAGTTCCCAGTTCAATCCCACTGCATAGCACCTTAGGCAGGTGTCTTTCACTATAGCCTCTAGCTTCAGGCTGATCAAACCTTGTCAGCAGATTTGACATGGAAACTGAAAGAGGCCCGCAGTATGCGTGTGTGTGTGTGTGTGAGAGTGAGTGTGTGCCTGTGTTTGTCCCCCCCACAACCATCCTTGACAACCAGTTTTTGTGTTTATGTGTCCATAACTTAGCGGTTCAGCAAAAGAGGCAGAGAGAATAAGTGTCAGGCTTAGAAAACAAAATAAATAAATAAATTGGTCGATTCATTCAAAGTAAAAATCCTTCAAGGTGGTGCTCCAGCATGGCCATAGTCTAATGACTGAAACAAGTAAAAGAAGATAAACAAATAACTAGCTTAAGTAAAACTTTCTGTCTAGAAAAATGAAAAACAAATAAGTGTGTACACTTACCTGATAATTAAGACAGCTTCTAGTACAGGACTTCAATAAATCCTTGAGTATTAAGGCAAGGATTCCTTTTTGAGAGCACATTTCTGACAGAAAATAGAGAAGTGATAAGGGTTTCGCGTGAAGAATTTTTGGAAAAAATTTTGATACAGTCACAACATTTGAAAAGTGATTTTCATAAACTAACTATAAATTATATGAAAACAAAAATATCCTGTGAAAGCACTCACACAAAAGCTTCCTTCCATAAGGTCTGTGTTAATATCTTTGTTTTTGTTTTTTAATGGCTTTTTTACATAATTGATAATACCTAATTTAAAACCATTTTACAAACTACATATATAGGCACAAGTGTGGCTGTGTGTTAAGAAGTTTGCTTCCCAACCACATGGTTGCAGGTTCAATCCCACAGTGTGACACCTTGGGCAAGTGTCTTCTACTATGGCCTCACACCAAACAAAGCCTTGTGAGTGGATTTAGTAGATGGAAACTGAAAGAAGCCTGTCATATATATATGTGTGTGTGTGTGTGTGTCTTTGTGCTTGTGTTTTCTGCCACCAACACTTGACAAGCAGGGTTGGTTTGTTTACATCCCCTGTAATTTAACAGTTCAGCAAAAGAGACTGCTACAATAAGTACTAGGCTTAAAATAAAGAGCATTGGGGTCTATTTGTTCAACTAAAACTTTTTCGAGGTGGTGCCCTAGCATGGCCACAGTCAAATGACTGAAGCAAGTAAAAAGATAAAAAGATGTGTGTGCGTGGGCGTATGTGCGTATGCCTCAGGCCATTGAGTCTCACAAGTTGGCTATACCTATTTCTTTATTACCCACAAGGGGCTAAACACAGAGGGGACAAACAAGGACAGACATAGGTATTAAGTCGATTATATCGACCCCAGTGCGTAACTGGTACTTAATTTATCGACCCCGAAAGGATGAAAGGCAAAGTCGACCTCGGCGGAATTTGAACTCACAACGTAACAGCAGACGAAATACCGCTAAGCATTTCGCCCAGCGTGCTAACGTTTCTGCCAGCTCGCCGCCTTTAAGGACCACATAGGCGCAAAACCAATGGTCACTCCCTGACCAACCATAACCAACAACCTTTAACAACCTACCGCAATGATAACAATGTTATTTTTTACTAAATTCTTTCTTATATTTAAAATAATTGGAAGAAACACAGAGCATCTCAAAATAAATACAGTAGCGAAAGGGTTAAGCTTCCAAATCCTTCTTTTCCAGATTGGTCTGCTTCTTGGCATCCTTCTGGCCTGAAGTCTAAAGTCACTGATGACTAGTCTATTCCAGGGGGATGCATTCTTCACCAGAGAGGGTCTTTGTATTTAGGAGCAACCATGCAACCTGCTGTCTGTTGAGAATGTAATCGATCTGGCTAGCACAGTCACCTGATTGGTAGGTTATCAGGTGGCTGGCTGGCTTCCTCAAGTTGATGTTGCAGATCAATAGGCTATTTGCATCACAGAACTGCAGTAACCTTGTTCCCTCTTCATTTCAGGAACCAATTCTATGGCCCCATGTTCACCATGGAAGATACCAGGCTGCCATCTGACATGCCCTTTGAAACCCCCAACCACAAAGATGAAATCATTGTCACTTGTCTTTGAGGTAGCCAGCAGAAGAATATCATAAAAGTGGTCCTTCTGTTCATTTGACAGGCCTTTTTTGTGGGGCATAGGCAGAGATAATTATTGCTATACTATTCTGCAAGACTAGCCTGAGCTTAAGTATTCTGTCACGCATTCTGACAACCTCAATGACCTTCACTCATTTCTCTGCTTATATATGTATGTGTGTGTGTGTGTGTGTGTGTTTTCTTTTCTGTTCTGTTTCATAAGAATAAACAAGTTTATGCCACACCTCAAGAGTCAATCAATACATAACACAAACACCTCACCCCCACCCACCACCTCTTCCTTTGTTGGGATTTTTTTTTTCTTTGTCCTTTTGACTCCACTCCATTTTATAATCCAATTCCATTTTGATTGACATACATACAATTTTATTATATTATCCCTGTTCCATTGTAGCATTCAAGCTTCTACACTCCCTGTTTTTAAAAGAGATGTGGGGAGAAAGGTAATATTTTCATAACTGTATCTGCCAGCCAAAAATGTTACTGGTGGTGGTGGAAAAGGATAGGAAAAAATAACTGAAAATGATGCTTTCAAGTTGTCAGTAAATAAATGCAACTTGACAAGACTTCAATAGACAGGATGGACACATTCATGTATTTATATATCAAACAACAAACATCATTGTTCAATGCACCAACAGTTACAATGTGCCTCAGCGAAGGAGAGGGGATCCATTATGTAGTTACAACATGCTAGACATAACAGCCAAATTACCCTCAAATCAAATTACACCTTATTGTTTGAAAAAACAGAAAGATAAGTTTCTATAATGTATACCTAGATGTATTTACAGCTGGAAAAAAAGATCGGATGGCCATGGCTGGAGTGCCGTTAACTAGAAGTAAGCTCAAAAAAAAAAAAAGAACTGACTTGGGCTAAATGATAAGTGTTAAACCTACAAGGAAGCCTCAATTTATTTCCCTTGAACTTACACCTCATCTTAAGGGGGAAGGACCTTGGATCACATGGTCCCAGATACCTTTACAGAGATGGGATGATCACAGTTGGAATGCCTTTGATCATAGGTTTGTTCAATCAGACTTAGCTTAGGGTTAATAAGCACTCAATGAATGAATTTATGCCATTATAATGAAACCATGTTACATTATGCAACAAGAAACAAATGACCTTCAGCATGGTGTTTACCTATTCATTGTCCTCCCTCCCGTGTTTACAATTATGCAGGCCATAACTTTTCTGCACACTGTGTATGTGTGTGCATGCGTGTTCGTGTGTGTGTGTGTGTGTATGCTCAAGTGTACGTGTGTGTTTATGTGTACATGTTCGCACACACGTGTGTCCCCAAGCGGGGGGTGGTATATGTGTGTGTCTGCATGTGCGCGCATTCATGTGTGTGTATGCTCCTGTGTATGTGTGCATTTACATGTACATGTTCACGCACATGTGTGTCCATTGGGGGGAGTGTGTACATAGGTGTGTATAAGTCTGTGTGTGAGTAAGTCTGTGTGTGTGTGCATGTCTGTGTATGTGTATGTCTGTGTGTGTGTGTATGCATGCATATTTGTGTCTGTGTGTTCACGTGTATTGTGTGTACGTGTTCGCACACACACAGACGTGTGTGTGTCTCCATGTGGGAGGAGTGTGTACATGTGTGTGTGTGTGCATGTCTGTGTCTGAGTGTGTGTGCATGCGTGCGTGTATGTGTCAACACACTGCATTAAGCCAATGGCTTCAACGTTCTGTGTAGTTATTCCGTTTGCTGGAGATAAAAACCAAACCTCTTGCCACTTAAAAAATAGGAAGGACATATTGGGCAAGGTAGTCCCTGAGGTAACAAAAATAATAGCTTGGTCATTGTTGCAGCACTGCTGACCACGAGTCTCCTTGATAAGAACAGACCTGGAACTAAATAGCAATAACATCAGGTGAACCCTTTTGATATGAACTGCTTGAGATCACCCCTAGTTCTATGAATTAAAACTTTCTATCAAAATTTCTTGTTAATTTATACTGCAAATGCCAGCTTAATAATGACAAAGTTATTTTATCATTAAATTCTTTGTTAATTTCAAAATTAATTGAAAAAGTTGTGTATTTTAACAGAAATATGGTAACAAAAGGGTTTAAATTGGAGTTGTTAAATGAATCCTTCTCAGCCTTTTACAGAGTGGTAAACATTTGGACTAGAGCTTTTGGTAACCTGCCTGCCAACCTTTCTGAACCCTTTTCCTATCAACCATCTGAAACCACTCCTGGTTCTGTGATACAACATTCCTACTTTAAAAATAATCTAGGATAAAAACTAACATCAAAATTTCACCTCATGTTCCAAACACCATCTTAGTCTTCTCACTAGGAAATGCTGATATATTCACTCAAAATTTCATTATCCTTAACTCCAGAAAGCAGTTTTATATATCACTATCTTTTGTAGATGAATGCTATGTTTGAAACTATTTTCTGTTGAGATATGTTGAGTTTACTGACGCAACATGGCTTGCAGAAAATACCATTCCTATTTTTGGTAGATATTTTAACACCATTACTAAAATAAGCAACAAAATTTACTTTCACAATAATAACTTCATAATTATCTTTCAAGAATAATTAAAACAAAGGCAATCTATTTCAACAGAAATAAGGTAACAAAAGGGTTAAGAAAATATTTAGAGCGTCATATAGTTTTACCAGTATATTCCATCGGCAAGAAACTAACTCCCATTTATATTTGCTGAATGCAGGAGCAAGATAAAACAGGATCCAAGGCAGCTGTTTTGGCAAGGTTTGTACTTTTTGGAAAAAGGGACACAAACAGTATCATGAAATTGCTGTGGTGAGTGGAGTATATGTTTCAGACACAGTCCGTCTTCAATGTAAAGATGAGAGGAAAGAAATATAAAGAAAGACAACAGGGTTTTATATCCTCTGCTAGACTTTCTACCCAGTGTTGTCTGCTAAAGTATTCACAGAATTGTTTGCCAGTTTGTAGAACAGGAATTCATGGTACTTAGGGTTAAGCATGTATATATATTTAACCTAACTTCTGCTCTTATTTAATTGGAACTACCCAAACAATAGTATTCAGTTAACTTGAATAGAAGCTTCTTTTTTAACAATTTTTATCCTGAAAATCACTTGTTACTTTTGTTTTAAAGTGAAAGAGAGGAGAAAGTGAAAGATGTATGAAATCACATTCAGTTAAAAATATTTCTAAAATGATTAAAATATTGTTTACATCAATAAGTCGACATTTTTTTTTTCTTAGAAAGCACGAAGACCATGTCTGTGTATACGTCACAGATAGCAGACATGTGTTTGTGTTGATTGACGTGCCATGACATTCATTAAATGTGTGTATATTCTTATAGGTGCGTATGTGCGTTGATGTCACAGAAGCCATGATTTTTTTTCCGTCAAACAAAATTGTGTTTAATCGTTTAAATAGAGGTCCAAATAACACAAAAATTGTACTGCACTGCCGAAGGTAAGTATGAAGATAAATATGCAAAGAAAATTAAGATAAAATATGCCATTTCTGAGGTATTTCAGGTACACACAAACATCTCTAGAGTTTTAGTATTATTGAGATGTTTGAGAGAAAAAAAAGCAGTGACGCTTTTATCAGGAATTGTGATCAGCACCCCCACCTAATTCTGTTGTCTTTTATTTCTCTCCCATCATCTTTACCCTGAAGAAGAATTCTGGCTGAAGTGTTGGATATTCTACTCCCCATGGCAAATACACATGTAAAATGTACATCTATACTGATTCAGGAGACGAAAGAATTGTTTGGGACAATCTTGATACAATATGAAAGCAGAAAACTGTAGACAGAATTAATCACATAGGCTTCATACTTTTGCATGTAATATACACATATTAACCATTCAAAAACACACAAATTCTGTTAAATTCAATTAAACATTCATTATTTGGTGTCAACATTTTTATTGCACAACCGTAACATGGTCACTGACAGGATTGCAACCAGAGTGCAGTTCAATAACAAATATTTGAAGTGAAGTTAAGAGTCTTTGTGTGTTTTAAATGGGTAATAATGTATTCTCCATGCAACAATTGCTTCTATTTTTATAATGAAAAATATCTGGTCCATCATTTAACATTTTATGGAAGACAACTCATAGTTTTATGTAAAATACCCCAAACCAGCTTAATAACAACAAAATGATTTTACTAAATTATTGGGAGATTTTTCTTCTCTTGTTTTTTTTTAATTAACTGAATAATGATGATGATGATGGTGGTGGTGGTGGTGGTAGTGAAACACACACACATAGAGGTAGGGTGTATTTTGTTAAAAATATGACAAATATTTTTGTTAGAAATAAAATGACGAAGAAAAAAAGCTTATTTAAAACAATGATGGGATGATAATAGCTTAAATGCTTTTTAATTAAAAGTCTGGTCTACCAGGGACTGATTCCGGGATGAAACAACAACAATATCAATAATATGTAATATTATGAAACACAATAGAAAAAGCAACAATTGATCGTGTGTAATACCTGCAAATGTGATGTGGTGGACAAATCAGAAAATGAAGATGAAGTTTATGAGAAAGTTTGTGTTAGAAGTCATTCTTCAAAAAGGTGCAGAGCAGGTAACAGTGCATAACCAGAGTAGCCAGGTGTCATTGAACTGCAGCCATGCTGAAAGAAACAAAAGTGAGGTGAGATGGATAAGTAGATACTAAGGCCAGCGAGGTTATGTGGAAGCATTGGTCAACAGAAATAAAAAAAACTACATATTCAGTGAAATCATACAAAACAAAAATAAATACAACATAATCAAGCACAGATGAAGCTGCCAGGTAAAGAAGCTGATATTCCCAGCCATGTGGTCTTGGGTTCAGTCCTACTGCACGACACCTTGGCCAAGTGGCTTCTATTGATGCCTTCTCCTGGGGTTTACCAAAGCCTTGTGGGTGAATGTGGCAGACTGGTACTGAAAGAAGAATGTATGTGTGTGTGTGTGCATGCGCGCACATGCATTTGTGCGTGTGTATGTGTTTGTGTGTGCATGTGTGTGTGTGTGTGTGTGTGTGTGTTTGTGTGTGCATGCATGCAATGTGCATTTATGTGTGTGTGTGTGTTTTTGTTTTGACATCATGTGTGTGATGGTTGTAAAAGAGCATCCGTGCCATACTAGCAATGTTGTCCATTGGGGAAACATTATCTTCCTTGGAGACGGGTTGAGGACTGCTGACAAGGAAAGTATCTTAGCCACAGGAAATCTAACTCCACAGAATTCCATTTGACCTCTGCATGTAAGAGTGGATATTAAATAATGATCATGATGAGTGATGGTGGTGATGATGATGATGGTGATGACAATGTGATGATGATGATGGTGGTGGTGGTGGTGATGATGATGAGTAATGGTGATGAGTGATGATGATGGTGATGACAATGTGATGATGATGATGGTCAAGGCGATGATTGATGAATTTCAACAAAATTATACAAACAGAAATAACGACATATCAATGACTTTATGTTTCCTTTTCTTTCTATTTTATTGCGGCAATAAATTATCTTTATTATTACACTCTCTGGTAATAATGAAGATTTATTTTTAGACTTTAAACAACATTGCCTCTCCAACATGTTTCTTTGTCATTTGAGAGTCTCTAACAGTTTCAATAAGCAAGATCACTGCCGCCACTACCACCACCACCACCACCACCACCAAAACCACTTCAAGTCACATAAACAACTTCTTGTACGCAGACATTCATTGCTCTGAATCACAGGAAGACTAAATGATCGACTTCATCAAATACCAAACATAGAACAAAAGACAAATTACATGATATTCTTTGTGTCTTAACTCTTCGGCATTTTAAACCAGCCATATCAGGCCCAAAGATTCTGCTGGTTTTCTGTTCAAACTGGCCAAATCTGCCCTTCGCACCCACCCTTCAGTGTTAGTCTAAAAACAAACAGTAACAACATGGAAATCTTGAAGCTAAAAGATAATTCCTGATTAATTCAAAACAATGTGAATCAATCAATCAATCAATCATCATCATCATCATTTAACGTCTGCTTTCCATGCTGGCATGGGTTGGACGGTTTGACTGAGGCCTGGCAAGCCAGGAGGCTGCACCAGGCTCCAATCTGATCTGGCAAGGTTTCTACAGCTGGATACCCTTCCTAACACCAACCACTTTGAGAGTGTAGTGGGTGCCTTTTATGTGCTACCGGCATGGGAGCCAGTCAGGCGGCACTGGCATCAGCCACGTTTAGTTGGTGCTTCTTACGTGCTACCGGTACAGGAGCCAGCCGGAGCAGAGTGGCTGGCAGCAACCATGTTCGAATGGTGCTTTCTGCATTATTTCCTAGATCTGAGATTTCAATGATATACTCTTTTACTCTTTTATTTGTTTCAGTCATTTGACTGCGGCCATGCTGGAGCACCGCCTTTAGTCGAGCAACTCGACCCCGGGACTTATTCTTTGTAAGCCCAGTACTTATTCTATCGGTCTCTTTTGCCGAACCGCTAAGTGATGGGGACATAAACACACCAGCATTGGTTGTCAAGCAATGCTAGAGGGACAAACACAGACACACAAACATACACGCACATATATATATATATATATATATATATACATATATATGACGGGCTTCTTTCAGTTTCCGTCTACCAAATCCACTCACAAGGCTTTGGTCGGTCCGAGGCTATAGTAGAAGACACTTGCCCAATGTGCCACGCAGTGGGACTGAACCCGGAACCATGTGGTTGGTAAGCAAGCTACTTACCACACGGCCACTCCTGATTGCTTTGTTTTTAGAATGACATTGTAGGATAGGTGTGAGGGGTCGCATCTGGCTGGTTTGGACACAAAACAGGTAGAATATTTGGTCCAGGCCAGGTGTATTTGGTTTGAATGCTAGAGAGCAAACCCTTTAGCGTTTAAACATCAAGCCCAAAGATTTTGTTACTAAAGAAAAAAAATTCAATGATTGAGCTGAGAGTAGGGCAGTTTACATGTTTTCATCTCTATATACCCGAAATTGTTTGGAGAACCGGTTTTGGCCTACTTTCACCATAATTACATAGTGATAAGAGCCATTGCCAACCATTAAAAGCACACAAATACACACACAATTACATTCACTAGTTGATGATTATTTTGTAATCATTGTTATTATCGCTACTGCTGCGCTTCCATTTCACTTCTCAGAGTTCTTGATATCACTTGCTCCAGTTAATTCTCTAAGAGCAGATAACATCCTGTTATCAAGGGTTACACAGGGTCTCTTTCCACGATACTTAACATCATGGTACTAATCTCAACATCCTCACTCTCCTCAATAAAGCAATTTTCTCAACATGTTCTAACCTCGTGTCAATCCCAATTTCTCCAACCTGGTTACTAATGTTCCCTCTATTATTATTATTATTATTAATATTATTATTATTATTAAAGTGGTGAGCTGGCAGAATTGTTAACAGGACGGGTAGAATGCTTAGTGGTATTTCGCCTGTTGTTACGTTCTGAATTCAAGTTCTACCAAGGTCAACTTCTCCTTTCATTCTTTTGAGGTTGATAAAATTAAGTACCAGTAAAACACTGGGGATGGGGGGGGGCAATGTAATCGACTAGCCCCCTCCCCCAAATTTCAGGCCATGTGCCTTTACTAAAAAGGATTATTGCCTTTTTCAAGCTTCACTATGAGGTTAGAGAGGAGAGTGCTGTCTGATAACAAGTTTTCTGAAAGGTGGGTGAATTGTGCAAGAATGGCCAGCATAAATGGACCAATTCTGAGGTTTCGCCTGTAATTGAAAAAGGTATTATAAAAGGAGAAAGGGGCTCTCTACCCCCCTTTTGACCAGGCTCCTGTGGCTTTTATGGGTTTTTCCACGTGAGACCTTTTTCTTTTTCGAAGCGTCTCCTCTATTGGGAGTTTTGTAAATTGTTGAATTTTTTCGTTGTTATAAAGCTTGTTTACACAGACTTTTTTTCTTTCGAAAAACGGACAAAACCTTTTGTAACCTTTCGTCCTGTTTTGTCCCTTTATGTTTTCCAATCGTATTTGTCAGCCCTTGTGGCCAATAAAAAGAATTAATTATTATTATTATTATTATTAAGGCGGCAAGGTGGTAGAATCAGTAGCACACCCAGACAAAATGCTTAGCGGCATTTCATCAATCCTTACATTCTGATTATGATTATTATTATTATGAAACAATAAAACAAGAATTGAAGCTAGCTGTGTTTTCAGTAACTCTAACATAAAGCAATTTGTCTTGGCTTCAACACTCCAGTCCCTGATCAAACAAGTACAGACATGGAAATGCCTAACAAACACCCCCCTACGCAACCATGTCCCTCTCTCCCGTAGGTTATTAATAACTGCACTCAGTCTAATTGCTGTTTATGTCACAGATTCATAAATTATACCTCTCCAATGATTGTGTTCGTTAACTTAACACAATAAAAACTTCACACATTCATCATACTGTCTACTTCCCAATTAACAAAGAAAATTTGTTTGTTTTTGGTTTTCAGCCCAAGGTCAACCTTAATTGAGAAAAGCTATGATCAAAGACATTCCAGTTGTTACCATCCCATCTATTTTTTATTGTTGTTTTTTTTCAGACATTATCTAAAACTATCACATCCAATATGTCATTTCTTTTTTAATACCATAGTGTATGAGTTCAGTGAGATTAGGCTACTATTTCCAGCAGATCAAGCAATCACGTAGAAGCTCCCTTGATGGTTCATACTGATTACTAATTGAAGCAGTTTTTTTTTACTCTTGGTCAATTCTGATCAAAGAGATCTATGAACAAGACCCCTTTCAGCTGCAACCATCCAGTTATATTTATTTTTACAGAATTACCGTTGTTTTCAACTTACATTTTACATAATGGATTATGTAAAACATAAAGTAGAGCCTTTCACAAGAAAATAGAGCCCTTTTCTAAGAGTCT
The DNA here is from genome assembly GCF_006345805.1 of Octopus sinensis. Taxonomy (NCBI): domain Eukaryota; kingdom Metazoa; phylum Mollusca; class Cephalopoda; order Octopoda; family Octopodidae; genus Octopus; species Octopus sinensis. Next base: position 19,123,716 of record NC_043017.1, on the reverse strand, counting down.
TGGTGATTTATTGTATGCTGTGTACAGAATACTTAATTCTGTGCCTATCTGGATGATAAAGAGGGGATAAGATGCCTTCCCAAATCATATAGACTCAGAAGGCCAGTTTCCCGGTTTCTGTGGTGCATATATTTTTTCCCCCTGGATAGGATGCCAGTCCCTCTCAGGATTACTCACCTTTGCCAGATAAATGGACTGGAGCAATGTGAAATGAAGTGTTTTGCTCAAGAACACAATACGTTGCCTGGTCCAGAAATAATCAAAACTACAATCTCACAATCATGAATCCGATACTCTAATCACTAAAGCAAATGCCTATCCCAAACATGTTCATAAGTTTGCCCTCAACATCCAGGCTTGTTTTGAAACCCTTAGTTAGTCCCTGTTTCATTCATTCTGAGTAATATAAAGCTTTCCTTTCACAAATCCCAAGTTAACTTGGTGATTGAAAGCAACTGATAATGTGTATTATATATATTGCATGTACACCTGAGAAATATGTCTTGTGCATCAGGTGCAATACGAAGGACATATAAAGGGCAGGCAAAAGGTTAAAGTCACAATGATTCTTTGATACATTATATCATCATTGTTTCCATGTCTGCTTTTCCATGCTGGTATGAGTTGAAAGAGAGCTTACTGAGACAGTATTTTACAGTCGGGTTCTCTTCTAGTTACCAACCTTTAACCGTTTATCAATTAAGGAGTTTATATTCCACCAGTTTTCATAAATCAAAACCCACACAGCTACAGGACCAATTCTTTAACAGGAGATGTAAACACAACATCACCATTTTGCTCAGCCAGTGTCTTTACAGTATTCTACAAAATGTGTATGTATCTAATTTCAAAAGACACACCAAAATATCGTGACATTTAACTAAGTCAAACCTAATTTTTCACCACAAAGTATAGCACACATATAACAGCTATCTAGTGTAAAGGTTAAGTTTATTTATTTTTATTAATCCCCTCCTCCAATTCAATGGTCACCTTTTCAAAACTCAAAATTAATTTCTGCGTTAATTATTGCAATTTGAGCAAAATTCTTCACTGTTTGTTGTTTTTTTTTTCTTAGACATTTAAATGCAGAAAGCAATTGATTGAGTAACATTTTGCTTTGAATGTTCTTTGTTTCAAAATGCCACAAATACCAGCTGTGTAGTAAGAAGTTTGCTTACCAATCACATGGTTGCAGGTTCAGTCCTACTGAGTGGCACTTTGGGTAAGTGTCTTCTATTATAGCTCCAGGTTGACCAAAGCCTTGTGAGTGAATTGGGTGCATGGAAACTGAAAGCAATCCACATACATACAAGATAAGGGCAGAAGAAAAATTCTTCTGCCCTTATCTTGTAAATTATTTATAGATTTAACCTTTAACGGTATTTTTTGATATGCTGGCCATTGATAAAATTTTTTTCCAGAAAAATTTTATCCTACATTAGTTATACATACATACATATATATATCTTTATATATAAAAGTGAAGTTGTGTGTCTGTCTCCTACGATTTAGATTCCTAACTACTCCCACATTTTGCGGTGCAGTGTAACCAAAAGCGGGTATCTTATAGCCGTGATTCATATCGAGCTCTTCTGGGTATTAGCGCGCGTCTACGATGAGTCTATGATTTTAAAAAAAATTTACCATAATTTTTTCCCATTTTTAATGCATTTTTTGCTATTATATAAGGGAAGTAACTTTCTAAAAATGTATTATTAAATCTCAGAACGTAAAAAGCTACAGTAACACCCCCCTTTGTGGTTAGCCATATTGAGATGGCTATTATACTTTACATCTCTAAAAATGCTTATATAGTTATTTCCCTTACAAACCCGAGCAATGCCGGGCGATACTGCTAGTATATATATATATCTGTAAAATAATATACCACACCATATGCACACACACACACAAAATCATTCATACAACACACTTTGCCACAAAGAAAGTTACACATATATCTTTTATCGTTTATCTTTTCCACTTGTTTCAATCATTAGACTGCGGCCATACTGGGGCACCACCTGGGAGAATTTTCCGTCAAATGAATCAAAGCCACAACTTTTTTTCTTTTTAAGCCTGGTAGTTATTCTATCCACCTCTTTTGCCAAACTGCTAAGTTACAGGGATGTAAACACACCAACACCAAGTGTCAGGTGGTAGTAGAGGAATAAACACAGACACAATGCTGCTAAGGTTGACTTTGCCCTTTCTCCTATCAGAGTTCACAAAATAAGAACCAGTCAAGCACTGGGGTCAATATAATCAAATAGTCCCTTCCTCAAAATTTCAGCCCCTTTGCCCATAGCAGAAAGGACTTATTATTACCTCTGCTTTAGCAAAGGCGGAGGTATTGTTTCCAGCTGTGTTTGTTTGTTTGTTTGTCCATGGACAAGATATCTCAAGAACCACTCAAGGGATTTGCAGAAACTTTCGAGAATGTTTGGCCTCGTGACTGGCACGAGCTGATTGATTTTGGGATCAATACTGTACCGGACAAAGCTTCTGGATTATTTTTCCAGTTTTTTACTTAATTTTTGAGAGCAGTCAGGTTCATTTCTAGTATTCTCGTTAGTGAGAGCGGTCGAGCTTATTTCAGATATTCTCATTTTAAAAATCATCTCTGGCTAATCACTGAGAGGACATTGGTATTGCCTTTGCAGAGGTTTACACTCTGTGAGTGCTCTTGCTATTATTATTATTATTATCATCATTATTATTAAGGCAACAAGATGGCAGAATCATTAGCACACTGAGCAAAACACTTTGCAGCATTTCATCCATCCTTATGTTCTGAGTTCAAATTCTGCCAAGGTCAACTTTGCCTTTCATCTTTTCTAGGTTAATGAAATAAGCACCAGTTATGCACTGGAGTTGATATAATCAACTCGCCCCCTCCCTCAAAATTTCAGGCTTTGTACCTATAGTAGAAAGATTATTATTATTATTGTTACTATTATTATGGTGGTGAGCTGGCAGAATCATTAACACACCAAGCAAAATGTTAAGCGATATTTCGTCCATCTTTACATTTTGAGTTCAAATTCCACTGAGGTCGACTTTGCCTTTTATCTTTACAGGGGTTGATAAAATAAATACCAGCTGAACACTGGGATTGATTGATATAATCAACTTCCCCACTCCCATGATATTGCAGGCCTCATACCAAAATTTGAAACCATTGTTATTATTACTACTACTACTACTACTACTACTACTAAGGCAGCGAGCTGGCAGAATTGTTAGCACGCAGGGCGAAATGCTTGGCAGTATTTCATCCGTCGTCCCATTTTGAGTTCAAATTTTGCCGAGGTTGACTTTGCCTTTCATCCTTTCAGGGTCGATTAAATAAGTACCAGTTACGCACTGGGGTTGGTGTAATCAACTTAATCCCTTCCCCCAAATTCCAGGCGTTGTGCCTACAGCAGAAAGGATTATTATTATTATTATTACTATCATTATTAACTTTTTCATTACTGTATTTATTTTGAAATGCTCTGTGTTTCTTTCAATTAATTTTAAATATAACAAAGAATTTAGTAAAATAACTTAGTTATCATTCAGCTAGTGTTAGGAACATAAATTGTGACTAAGGTTTTAATTCCAAACTCATGAAAACAAGACATTTGTACTCAGAGCTAGAGCCGGTTTCAGCCGGGTTGGTGTCAAAAGGGTTAACCCTTTCGTTACTATATTTATTTTGAGATGTTCTGTGTTTCTTTCAATTTCTTTAAATATAACAAAGAATTTAGTAAAATAACTTAGTTATCATTCAGCTAGTGTTAGGAACATAAATTGTGACGAAGGTTTGGTGGAAGATTTTAATTCAGAACTTAAGAAAACAAGACATTAGTACAACAGAGCCAGAGCCGGTTTCAGCCGGGTTGGTGTCAAAAGGGTTTTAAACAAATACTCTTTCCAGCTGGATACCCTTTCTTCTGCTAACTAAGTAATCGACAATGAAAAATAGAAAAGAAATCGTTTTTATTATGTGCAACTTAAATAGATTAGTTCAATAAATAGTACAATACAACGATCATTTACATGAATCAATGATTCTTTACAAACGAAGATGATTCTGTTTTGTGTTTTATCTATAAAGAACATATATAGTTACATTTACCATGCAAAATGTAAATATGACAGCTGTTTAATCTCTAACGAGTGTGGTTATTAGTGGAAAGATACCATCTGCTCATAAACAATTTTTCCCAGTCATATGGACATTCATATGCGCAGGTATGGCTGTGTGGTTAAAGAGATCAACTTTCCAACCAAGGTGGAGAAAATAGTACTCAAATGGCAACAGGACTCTGCACCATGCAACACAAGCAGGAGAACCCAGTCACAGTTATCATTCAATTTCTGCGACCACACGACCCCTAACATCTGACCACCTAACTCCCCAGACTGTAACCCCTTTGATTATTATGTGTGGGGCGCAGTTGAGCGAGAGACCAACAAAACTCCTTATAACACCAAAGATGAACTGAAGGCAAGGATTATGGCAGCATTCAACAACTTAAAGAAGGATTTGCAGGAAATTCCGAAGTCGTCTGGCAGCCATAGTTGAAGCCATTGGTGATTTTATTGAATAAATTTGTGGAGGCGCAATGGCCCAGTGGTTAGGGCAGCGGACTCGCGGTTTCGATTCCCAGACCGGGTGTTGTGAGTGTTATTGAGCGAAAACACCTAAAAGCTCCACGAGGCTCCGGCAGGGGATGGTGGTGATCCCTGCTGTATTCTTTCACCACAACTTTCTCTCACTCTTACTTCCTGTTTCTGTTGTACCTGTATTTCAAAGGGCCGGCCTTGTCACTCTCTGTGTCAAGCTGAATATCCCCGAGAACTACGTTAAGGGTACACGTGTCTGTGGAGTGCTCAGCCACTTACACGTTAATTTCACAAGCAGGCTGTTCCGTTGATTCGGATCAACCGGAACCCTCGTCGTCGTAACCGACGGAGTGCTTCCCCCAATTGAATAAATTTACTCTTTAGTATTTCAAGATATTTTTAAGTAATCTCAGTACATAAATGAGATGCTGAAATGAGACGTCAGTGTTATTTTCATTTTTGTGTAATTTAGACAAGAGTTTACTCACTGCACCCTATACGTGTGTGTGTTTATGTAGGTGCATGCGTGGCTGTGTAATTTAAGAAGTTCACTTCCCAACAGCGTGGTTTTGAGTTCAGTCCCATTGCATGACACTTTTAGCAAGTGTCTTCTTTAACGCTGAGCCGATCAAAGCCTTGTGAGTAGATTTGTCAGACAGAAACTGAAAGAAGCTAGCCAGCCTTGCATACATCTGACTCAAGCAACCATGAAAAAGTGGATCTTAAAACAATGATGATGAATAAAGTAAAACCGACTCTACCAGTGTGTTTCTGTTTTGAATGAAACAAAGACTGTGTACTTTTTCCCATCCACTGCAACACACAACTCTCAGATCAAATTTCCTGCCAAACAAGTCTAAACTGACGACACTGAATGCTTGTTGACTATTTATTTAATAGACCTAAAAACAAGTATGGTTTGTTTTTGTTTTTCTCTTTTAAAGAACAAATGTTGAAAGCTGGGTCAAACAATAGCAAACGCAAAATGTCAACAAAATAGCCAGTACAGTAACGTTCAACCTGCTAAAAACAACAGCTAAATCTCCTTTACATCAGATAGATCCATCTTAAAACAAGGATACATAAAATGATGTAGACCAGCATTTGTAGCCAAAATTTGATACCCCATACGTCAAAATCTGTAACTCAGTTTTGGAAAGCATAAGGAATATATATAATATAAATGAGGCAGACCTCTACACGGTAGCTAGACCAGGTAGAAATAGCAGCCAAATCTCCCTCAAAACACCCTACTGTTTTAATCCAACAATTCTGCCTATTACGTAGTTTGAATGAGAAACTGTAACTAAAGATTAAGATTATTAACCCTACAATGAGGTGAAAGAAGAGAGACAGCATAGCGAAAGTTTTGGCTGACTGTCATCTTGTACTCTCCTTGTTGGTAGTGAAATGGTATATGCCGGCTGTGTGAGCAAGTGGTTGTTTTAATGGCGGAACAAACAGGGGATTCCATTAGAAAAAGTTTTAATCAATTTTCTCGTTAACCATGAGGGCTAGGAAAAAAATACAAACCACATTCCAATCTATGCACCCGTCTCCACATGTGTGCCATTTTTCATGCAAATCCACCCAGCCATTTGGCTGTGAACCTCAAGACAAGAAAGAATACAATGATCGCCCATGTTCAATTTATATTATAGATATATATTGTTGTTGTCATCACCATTTACCATCCATTTTCCATGCTGGCATGTGTTGGATGGTTTGACAGAAGCTGCCAAGTTAGAGGATAGCACCATGGTCCACCGGTTGCTTTGTCATAGATTCTATAGCTGGATGCACTTGCCAGCTCTGGTCAAACCATCCAATCCATGCCAGGAAAGAAAATGGACATTAAAAGATGATGATGATAATATATATTTAATCCATAAATGTTAATTCAATAGAATTCCCCTTTTGTTTTGTCTATGGCTATTCAGATAACCAGAGGCTGAAACAATATTTTAATTTGTCACAAACAATTATAGATTAAATGTTGACCCATTCTCAGATGTGTCTTTAAGTTCTTTATTTTAAGTGGACGGACGTAGCTTTTTTGAACTTGTATGTGTGTGTGTGTGTGTGAATGTCCTTTTGTCTGCCTAACAAATGTCATTTGGCTCGTGTAAACATGGAAACCAAACATTAAATGATGATGTTTTCGAGGAATATAGAAAACAAGTGGTACCACTTGTATGACAGGGATGCTCATTCGCAGTCGTTACATGACGTCAAGACAAGCACACACACACACACACACGATTGTCTTCTTTCAGTTTCTGTCTAACACATCCACTCAAAAGTCTTTGGTTGACCCATGGCTATACTAAAAGACACTAGCCCAAAATATCACAGAGCGGGACTGAACTCAAAACCATGTCAGTGGGAAGCAAACTTCTTAACCACACAGCTATACCTGCATAAAAAGAAAGAAAAATCCTTAGTCTTTTAATCAAAGTAGGCTTCAGTAGAAACTATGCTATGCTGATGAGGCTGATGAAGATAGAACCATGTCCTTAGTTGTTTCTCTTGATAGCAAACAAAGATCAGATTTCCCATCACCACCGCCCAATGCATGTAAATTTATTTTGTGAAATTATTTCTTAATTTTTGACATTCATCTACCCTTTTTCTTTAAGGGTTGCAAAGAAAAATAAAAACAATTTGAGTTACTTTCTCTGACTTCCAAGGTAATGTTAGTTAACTGAGACATTATGATCCCTATTCAGCACAGCACACCAAGACATAGTTGATTTATGATATGATATTTATTTCTTTATTGCATACAGGGGGCTAAACATAGAGAGGACAAACACGGACAGACAAAGGGATTAAGTCGATTACATCAACTCCAGTGCATAACTGGTACTTATTTAATCGACCCCGATTCTGCCAGCTTGCTGCCTTATGATATAATATTCATTTCTACTCTAGGCACAAGGCCCAAAATTTTTGTGAAGGGTGCGGGGGGGGGGTCCAGTCAATTAGATCAACCCCAGTACACAACTGGTATTTAATTTATCAGCCCCAAAAGGATGAAAGGCAAAGTCGACCTTGGTGGAATTTGAACTCAGAACATAAAGACAGATGAAATACCGCTAAGCATATCGCCTGGCATGCTAATGTTTCTTATTTCTTTACTACCCACAAGGGGCTACACACAGAGGGGACAAACAAGGACAGACAAACGGATTAAGTTGATTATATCGCCCCCAGTGCGTAACAAGTACTTATTTAATTGACCCCGAAAGGATGAAAGGCAAAGTCGACCTTGGCAGAATTTGAACTCAGAACATAGCGGCAGATGAAATACTGCTAAGCATTTCTCCCGGTGTGCTAATGTCTCTGCCAGCTCGCCACCTTATGATATAATATTACTGATCCAAACTGGTTCTAACATCACTCTATCCTATTTGATGAAGTATGTCTCAGATGTTGATTATGTGTTAAGAATTGTATCACGTTTAGCACATGACTGGTCATCTACATTAATCAATCAATCAACAGATCAATGAGTTTGCAAAACAAACAAAATAATAAATTACAATAACTAGAGGTCAGATGGTACTACTTAAATCATTAACTAGATATGTTGATTTTTAACACAAATGATATGCATTTGAATAAAAGGGAACAACTAACCTAAGTATGAGCTGGTATTTAATTTTATTAATCATAGCATGATTAAAGGGTACAGATGTCCTTGGATAGATCTGGTCAGAACAAACAGGTGGGTGGGGTTGGGCATGATGAAATTGTTATCTACAAAAATATACATTGATTTCTAATGCATGCATGGTTCTATGCTTAAGAAAAACACCTCCCACCAACTTGTGGCACCTTGAGCAAGTGTCTTCTACTATAGCTCTGGACCAACCACAGTCTTGTGTCTCCTGGAACCAATTAACAACGTAGGGGGAGGTATGCCTGTATTTGGTTTGACTTTATTATCCCAACTTATACAACTGCGTAGGCGCAGGAGTGGCTGTGTGGTAAGTAGCTTGTTTACCAGCCACATGGTTCCGGGTTCAGTCCCACTGCGTGGCACATTGGGCAAGTGTCTTCTACTATAGCCTCGGGCAGACCAAAGCCTTGTGAGTGGATTTGGTAGACGGAAACTGAAAGAAGCCCGTCGTATATATGTATATGTGCATGTATGTTTGTGTGTCTGTGTTTGTCCCCCTAGCATTGCTTGACAACCGATGCTGGTGTGTTTATGTCCCCGTCACTTAGCGGTTCGGCAAAAGAGACCGATAGAATAAGTACTGGGCTTACAAAGCATAAGTCCCGGAGTCGAGTTGCTCGATTAAAGGCGGTGCTCCAGCATGGCCACAGTCAAAATGACTGAAACAAGTAAAAAAAAGAGAACTCAATGCCAGGACAAACTCACCAGTCTTGACTCGATTTGCATGGATTCTCTAACAATTATTCGGAGTAATTTCTTACATCTGACTTGGGTCGTAAATTCTTGTACCGTACACAACATGAAATGGCATGTATATATATTCTTTGGCCAAGTTGGAGCACCGCCTTGAAGGATTTTAGTCGAATGAATTGACCCCAGGACTATTTTTTTTTTAAGCCTAGTATTTATTCTATCCGCAACTTAGTGGTTTTGCCAAACCGCTAAGTTATGGGGACATAAACACATGAACACCAGTTCTCAAGCAGTGATGGGGGACAAATACTACAGACACAAAGACACACACACATTCATATATGACAGGCTTCTTTCAATTTCCATCTACCAAATCCACTGACAAATCCACTCTGGTTGACCTGAGGCTATAACAGAAGACACTTGCCTAAGATCCTACACAGTGGTGGTACTGAACCCAGAACCATGTGGTTGGAAAGCAAGCTTTTTACCACACAGCCACCTGTGTGGTAAGAAGCGTAGCACACATATATTTATATATGTTATTGATAACCCCTGGAAGGTGCTTCTTTCCTACACACCAAAATGAATGGAGCTTTAGCCGGTAGAAACTGATGTCATCAGATGGTATCCAACAATCATCAGGTATCTCAACCTTGAACTATAATGCCATCCTGATGATGGGTTAGCAGAGGTGGCCAAATCACTGCTCATCATCTCCTCCTGTGCCACAACTATGATTTCAATTGGCTTGATGGGTCTCCTATTCAAGACAGCATATTGCCGAAGGTCTCAGTCATATGTCATTGCCTCCATGAGGCCCAACACTCAAAAGGTGCTTTTTATGTACCACCGGCATCAGCCACATGGCTCCCGTGCCGGTGGCATGTAAAAAGCACCATCCGACCGTGGCCGTTTGCCAGCCTAGTCTGGCACCTGTGCTGGTGGCACGTAAAACGCACCCACTACACTCACGGAGTGGTTGGCATTAGGAAGGGCATCCAGCCGTAGAAACATTGCCAGATCAGACTGGGCCTGGTACAGCCTTCTGGCTTTCCAGACCCCAGTTGAACCATCCAACCCATGCTAGCATGGAAAGTGGATGCTAAATGATGATGATGATGATGTACTTGTATGAGTCATAATGTATGTGTACCAGTGTATATAGTGGTATACATATAGTGCTACATGAGTTAGTAGTGATAATTGCATAGTCATACTTTACACCAGTGCTACTCAACGTGGTGGTCTGCGGACTGGTGCCAGCCCGTGAGCCATCAGCTGCCAGTAAGTGGCAAGTTTCCAGAAAAGAAACATTATAAAATGCTTATAAAATGTTTGTGTAATATTGTATTATTTGTTTACAAAATAAATATAAGATAATAAAAATTGCCAACTTTATTTTGTTTATTATATATATTGTTTCTGGTATAAATTAATATTACTAAGAAATATTATTGTCCCTGGCTTGCTGGATAAAAAAAAAAACTATCAGTACACCACATCAGATAGTTTGAGAAGCACTGCTTTACACAACTATATAAGCCAGTACATACACGACTATACACAGCATCATACGATTTTAAACTGCATCTGATAGTGGGGCCCTGGTTCAAGAATTCTAGGGTGTTGAGGAGTGTAGGACCACCACTTAGCTGCTGTTGATCCTAGGTCTACTGTGACCTGGAGAAGTAGCACTTGTCAACGTCTCAGCTATTGGTTAATTAGCATTTTAGGGCTTGCCTACCTATGCATGTGAAGACTGAATCCGGCTGACTCTCCAGAAGACATTTTCATGATTCAACAGAGGGGAAAGGCAGCTATAGCAATGCACTGTAGAATGCAGAGAGCAAGATGAGACAAGTAAGACATCTTGGTCATCCACTGCATCTGTCTCCATCCCCAGTTGTCTTGACCTAGTCCTGCCACTGGATTGAGGATGGTTATGGTCAAGAGAATGAGGTTTGATGCATGCAACTCTTCCTCGTTTTAAACAAAGCCACTGCACAAGTCCATCCTCAAGGATGACTAAATGGTCCGCCTCGTTGCTCTGATGGAGGAACATGATACTTGTACATGTGTAGTTGTGTGTAATGGTGTATGTGTAGATGTATGTGCACTTGTGTATATGTAAATGTGTATGTAAAAGTGTTCGTGGAGCAGTCTGTAAGTGTATTACAGTGTATGTATGGCAATAGTTGTATAGTGGAGTGTGTGTATGTGTGTGCGTGTGGAACTAAAGATGTTTGGGCAACAACGATTAACAGTGTGAGCGCGTGTATGTGTGTGTGTTTTATACAGTCTCTATACTTGCATATATAGTGCTCTGTGTCTAGTAGGTAGTGTAGTGAAATGTGTGTATTTGCGTAAATAAAGAAGTGTGTGTATGTGTAGGGGCCCCCGAGACGCCATTGTCTACCTACACAGACAATGACCGTCTGTCACGATGGCTGCCAAACGCACCCATAGAATAAAATAAAACATCAGTGTTTTGTCCGTGATTCCTATCTAACTTAACAAGATTTTTACCATCTTTGGTTACAGCAGGTAACCCTCGTACGTACATTAAGTAGCAAACGAAAGACTGGAGTAATCTTGTCAGTAAACGAAACACAGATGAAGGAAGCTGTTCCCCATCCCTGACAGATCACCACTAACCCACCCCGACTTGCTAGATATGTCGACATTGACCTCAATACCGCTATGCGTGACTAAACACGGGTGAAACACTTTCCATCAATGATCTCTAGAGCTGATGTAGGGATAGCTAACACCTAAAATATATATTTATATATTAATTATATTATAGACAAGACATATATAGTATGTAATATTACTGTTACGCGTGTAGGCAATCCTTCGGTATTAGTAAACGACGTCAGTCAACCACAACGTTCTTCAAGAGACTAGGCTGAAAAAGAGGGTGAATGACGTCCTATTTGTAGATATGTAATTTAGCGGCAGAGCTTCTATACTTGCGACATTTCTTCTGGCTCTTCATGTCCCGAGTTCAAATCCCGCCGACGTCCACTTTGCGTTTCATCCCTTTGAGGTCGATAAAATAAAATACCAGACAAGTACCGGGATCGATAGTACCGACTAATCCCCATTCACCCTCAAAATTGCTAGCGTTGTGTCTAAATTACAAGCCATCAGAGGTTGGCGGTCGATAGAATCGGTAAAGGTTCGGATAAAATGTCTTGGATATTTATTGAATTGAGAACCTTTACACTCAGGATTTAAATCCCTTACATATTGAGGTTTACCCTAAATTCTCTGGAGACCGGTAAAATAAAGTTCCAGTCGATACAATCGATTTTATGTTAAGCACAGACGTGGTTATAAGGTTCAGAAGCTCGCTTCCCAACTACGTGGTTTCGAGTTCAGTCACACTGTGTGGCCAAGTGCCTTGTACTATAGCCCCAAAACGACCAAAACCTTGTGAGTGAATTTCGTAGGCAAAAAACTCAAAGAAGTCCGTCGGTGGGGGATGGGGCATCGCTTGACAAACGGTGTTGGTTTGTTTTCTCGAGGCTTTAAAAAACTTAGGTACTGAGATCGATTTGTTTGACTAAAAGCCTCCAATGCGGTGCCCCAGCCTGGTCGCAGTTCAGTGACTGAAACAGGTAAAAGATAAAAAGAAACTTGTGTTTGTATGTGTTTAGTATACCTGAACACTGTACACAATAAGCTCACCATTATCATTAATCATTACTATTATGTATTTTTTCTCCATACAAAATTCCTGGCACCGATTGCGGCCGAGGTTACACACCATTTTTATATAAATCTTTCGAATGCTAAATCCTAAACGCAATGATTTCAGAGCTATTTTTAGGTTTCATTAAGGGAAACAAAAATAATTAAGAAAAAAAGATTTCTTAGCACGCATAGAAAGAAATACAACATACAAATCGAAGATTATTTTTAATAAATAAATGATACATTGGTATTTAATACGGCTTCCACCAAAGTCTGTCTCTGGAAATATTCCGTGAGATAAACCATCGATTATTTTTTTATTTATTCTCCCTATCTCGTTGTGATACCAAAAGTATTCTTTTAAGAGATGGGGCCCTTATAGTAATTAAAGGGGTCAAATAATTCTATATTTATTTCTGACAGCTACTAAATCGCAATTAGAACTATCGAATCAATAAAGAAATATATCTTTACAATTACGTGGTGTAAAAAAAATGTGCCATTTTCCCATCCATCCATCTCTTCGAATATGAAGATAATGGAAATAAAAGCTGTGAAGGGCCAATGCAAAATTACTCCGGCTGCCTCAAATTCCTTCGATTTAATTCCCAATGAACGGGAGGATACATTGGTTAAAATCGTCAGAGACATAGTCTGAAGGGATTGTCAAGGCTGGAAGGATGAAGGCAAACCAGGAAAAATTACTATTTACTTCTACAACAAAGCAACGACAAATGCTTGAAGTGTGTGTGTATACAAACATACATACATACATACATACATACACACACCTCTAGATAGACAGACAGACAGATAGATAGATAGATAGATAGATATATTTCTTTACTACCCACAAGGGGCTAAACACAGAGGGGACAAACAAGGACAGACAAAGGGATTAAGTCTATTATATCGACCCCAGTGCGTAACTGGTACTTAATTTATCGACCCCGAAAGGATGAAAGGCAAAGTCGACCTCAGATAGATAGATAGATAGATAGATGAGTATCTTGTGTGTACAAACAGATGTACAACTGCAACTGCTAAGTTTAGGGCTCCACGTAGATTGTCATAGTCCGGTCTGTTTCCAGGATAATGGTTAGGTTTTGTAGTATTACTACTTATGAAATAGAGAGCAAAAATTGTAGAAATTGCAGTAAGCAAAAGTTTATATAACGGTGAAGTGTTCGTCGGAACACTTCACCATTATAGTTGCTTCGAAACATGCATTGGATGTTCCAAGTGCATTTGGATGCTTAACCAGAACGGATCATCGAGGATAAACTTTATTGCATTTAATTAATTACAGTGAACTAATATATATATATGTGTGTGTGTGAGAGCGCTTTAGTTCTTTCACACACACACACACATATATATATATATACAGGGTGTCCCAAAAAAATGTATACACACCTTAAATAATTGTAAATTTGTTATTCTTTGTAAGCCTAGTACTTATTCTATCGTTCTCTTTTGCCGAACCACTATGTGTATACATTTTTTGAGGACACCCTGTATATATGTGTGTGTGTGTAGTTCTGGAAGACTGGGTTGTGGTTAGTACAGATCAAAATATATAATTTAGAAAATACTGACAGCGAAACATCGATTTCTAGATATAATAAAATAAAAAAAACAGTAGATGCATTTTATACACGAGTTATTTCGCGGTTGATTGTTGTTATTGAGACACAGGGTTCCGGGCTTTTGTTTAATGTTACACTAAATATAACCATTATATTTACATACATATAAGTGTATACGCGTGAATTTAACCCATCCTGGATTGCCTTGATAACATTGTGTTAGCATATAATTTCGGATATAAAAATTTGACTGGTATTTTATACTTTTTTTTTATGTATCTAAATTATAGAAAGACAGATAGATTTGGCCGGTCTACTTAGGGGATTATTTATATACTCTACTGCTCTATAACTTAGAGCGGGCTTCTTTTTCGGATTTATCATTTACTGACGATATATATATATATATATATATATATATAGATATATATATATATATATATATATGTGTGTGTGTGTGTGTGTGTGTGTGTACATATACACTCGTGCGCGAAACGAAAGAGCTAAGCAGTAAAGTGTATAAATAAAAATTTGTTACCATTTCAAATTTGCTTGAGGTATATTCGAATGCTAACAAAGCCTTCCGTTTACATGTGAAATCAAAGACATATGTGATATCATCTAACAGTATATATATATATATATATATATATATATATATTTCAAGATTAATCAGCCGAAATTGCGAAGATGATCCGGTTCTTGACTGAAGACTTCGAATGTCCCGTCCGTGTTTTTTGTATCGTCTTCTAAATGTTTTACGTTCTTGTCCCAGTTTGTATTTTTCTACATATAACACATATATATATATGTATATATATATATATATATATATAGATATATATATATATATACACACACACACGTTTTATCTGTAATCAAAACAGATAAAAGCGTTATCCGACAGTACATATAATCGTTTTCGTATATGTGTGTGCATGTGAAGTCATTTCATGGAAATTAATGATTCTACGATTTACCATTTTATTAATTTTTTTCGGAAGGGGGGGGGGTTAACATTTGATTTTGAAAATCTGAATTACTTCTATTTAGTTTACTCCAATCACAATATAAAAAAACAACTTCCCAACCTCCATACATCACAATAAAAAAATTAAAAAAGAGAGAGAGAATTAAATGTATTTTGTCGTGTATATTTTACCTGAATATCATTGTGGGTTAATTTCGAAGATCTGACACGATATTTGTCCCAAGAGCGGTTGGTAGATGTTAGCAGCAACAGAGGATCCATCCTTTCCCCTTGGACACATTATTGCTTCTGCAGGTAAGCATGGGAACAACAACAACAACAAACTTCCACGTGACTTCCGTTATTGAGAAGCTTTAATAAATTTAAATATCTTCACGCTATATCATCTCCTGTTCCACACAACAGTTCTTTCCTTTATAATATAAATATTAATTTTTCCACATTTTTTCACAGTCTATTAACATCAGCAAAATAACGTAGCTTTAAAAATTAACTTAATCTCTTCCGTTTTTCGTTCGTCAAATTATTCTGTGTTCTCGGCTTTTGGTTATTATAGCTGTAGTTCTTCTGACAATGCTGCTTTCTGCCATCTCTCTTACCCTTTTACGACGCGTTGTAATGCACCATAAGTTTGTTGTGAGTGTGTGTGTGTCTAGACATATATATATATATATACTAGCAGTATCGCCCGGCGTTGCTCGAGTTTGTAAGGGAAATAACTATATAAGCATTTTCAGAGAGTTATAGCCAAAAAATGCATTAAAAATGGAAAAAAAATTATGGTAAATTTTTTTTTAAATCGTTGACTCCTCGTAGACATTTTTAGAGAGTTACTTCCCTTATATAATAGCGAAAAAATGCATTAAAATGGAAAAAAATGATGGTAAATTATTTTTAAAATCGTAGACTCATCGTAGACGCGCGCTAATACCCAGAAGGGCTTGATATGAATCACGACTAAAAGATACCCGGTTTTGGTTAAACTTCACCGCAAAATGTGGGAGTAGTTAGGAATCTAAATCGTAGGAGACAGACACACAACTTGACTTTTATATATAAAGATATATATATATATAGTTGTGTGTATATGTATTATAGTTCCATTTGTATATTAGAGGCCTTATAGAGGAATTATGGAGATCTTTTCAGTTTGAACGGCAACTTTTTAACATAATTTCTAGGTAACTAAAAAATGTTAAACTTCGTATACTGGTAGAATGTGTTTATAAAACATATTTTTCTCTTGGCATTATTGAGAAAATTCTACAGTTTGTAAGATATTTGTTGTTTTTTTACTTCAATTTCTGCAATTTCAACCAATCACTGATGCCTATTGAGGTAAAAAAAACATTCTGTGCCGTATGAATATGTCCCTCGTTTAAGAAATAGATTGGGTTTATTTACATTTGTGAAGAAAAAAAAGATACCCTTCCCCCCACCCCTAACCCTAAAACATTGAAATGCAATAGATCAATACTAGGGTCATAATTATGGGTGACAATTTTATATGACACCGCTAGAAAAAACTGCCGTTCAAACCGAAAAGATCCAGATATGGTTATTATTGCCTTTTGTGTACGCACCTTCTATCCACAATTCGATTTGTCAGCAATCCTTCGTTACTAGTAGACGACGCTAATCACTGATATGTTTCCCTTATGACATAGATAAAGAGGTTAGGCTACACAGAGCGTGAATGGTGTCGTCTACCAATAACAAAGGATTGACTGGTTTGACTGCCCAGTTATCGTGTCTTAGTAGAAGGTGTCTGCTATTGTTTTAGTTCTGCATAGTCTGTCTTCAGTCACTGTTTTATTCGAAGGTTATATGCAGTGGCCTTAGTCAATGTCAAATTTACATGCAGTGAGGCGAGCTGCCAATGATGACAAGAACTTCGTGGTTAGTGACCCAGTCTCTCCAAACATCTCAAACGCCACAGGTTGGAAAAGGTAGTTCACTGCCAGGTCCCGTTTCTTTAGGGTTTTGTTCCATTCGGCTACAGTAGCAGTGACAGTCCCATTTACCGCAGCATCCGGGATGAGGGAAGGAGCAAAAGAATCATTGACTGTGATACCCCAGATGAAGCACCTATCTCTAACCCAGGGACATAGAGTAAGACCTTCTGGTCTCTTTCCATCACTTCTACGCCATTAAGCGTGGAGTTGTAATAAAAGAAGCGGTTTAATGAAAATAAAAAAAGCAGGAGTGGCTGTGTGGTAAGTAGCTTGTTTACCAGCCACATGGTTCCGGGTTCAGTCCCACTGTGTGGCACCTTGGGCAAGTGTCTTCTACTATAGCCTTGGGCAGACCAAAGCCTTATGAGTGGATTTGGTAGACGGAAACTGAAAGAAGCCCGTGTTATTTATGTATATATATGTGTGCATGTATGTTTGTGTGTCTGTGTTTGTCCCCCTAGCATTGCTTGACAACCAATGCTGGTGTGTTTATGTCCCCGTCACTTAGCAGTTTGGCAAAAGAGACTGATAGAATAAGTACTAGGCTTACAAAGAATAAGTCCCGGGGTCGAGTTGCTCGATTAAAGGCGGTGCTCCAGCATGGCTGCAGTCAAATGACTGAAACAAGTAAAAGAGTAAAAGAGAGAGTAAAGAGTTATATTAATACGAAATATTATTGGAAAATATATTCTAAGTACTGTATTACTGTGTATGTCGTACTATTTTCTACTTGTGTTTAACTGGAAAAACTATCAACAGGAAAAAAATTTGTACTAAGAAATTGTATGCTAAGTAGCTTGCTTCCCAACAGCATGGCTCCAGGTTCAGTTCTACTTTGTAACACCTGCTATCGACTCGGGGCCAACCAAAGCCTTGTGAAGGGATTTTGTAGATGGAAATTGAAAGATTCACATCGTATATATATATATATATATATATATATATAGGCACAATGGCCCAGTGGTTAGGGCAGTGGACTCGCGGTTTCGTAGGATCGCATTGTGTGTGTTTATTGAGCGAAAACACCTAAAGCTCCACGAGGCTCCGGCAGGGGGTGGTGTCGATCCCTGCTGTACTCTTTCGCCACAACTTTCTCTTACTCTTTCTTCTCTTGGCCTGCTCGCTTAGCCAGCGGGGTGGCGTCATTTGAAGGCTAAAACAATGTGAAGCGCATTGTGACCAGCGATGTGTAACAACATCTGATAGCCTGGTCAGTCACATGATGATGATGATGATGATGATATATATATAGGCATAGGAGTGGCTGTATGGTAAGTAGCTTGCTTACGAACCACATGGTTCCTGAATGAGGTTGGTCTTCAAGTAACAATTGACTATTCCTAAAGCATGAAAACCACTCGTAAACTTGTGTTTTGCTCATGACAGCATCCTTGTCAGCTGTTTGAAGCATGATAACTGTTTCAGCCACCGTTTTCCCGAGCAGAAAATAGAATTTCATGGAAGCATGCTGTTCCTTCATTTCAGCCTTCACAAAGATCAATAAACAGGAGAGAAACACTGCAAAACAAAGATACACCATGTGACAGTACAACACCACCAGATGACGCCAGTTGGCAGTCTGATGCCTGAGGGTCGCATCAAGTGGCTTCTAGCAGCAGAAGCCTGAACAATAATGGGCTTGTACTACAGAGAATGTCTCCAGTTACTTTTGGGTACCCCCGCATATTTGCTTGGCCAATAGTTATTTGAAAGATAAGAAACTGCCAAATCTTGGAGAAGATTTTTTCCTTGATTTGCTTGTCAAATGCTGAGATGTGTCCTGCTTGAATGCCACCAGAGCTCAGCAATTGCCTTGGCCTGCTTGGCAAAAGGTCTATTCTCTATGGTGATGTTTTAGTGCTAAAGATGTTTTAGTGCTAAAGTGCTTAACTTGTGAAAAGGGTGCAAATTTCAATTATATCTAGGGATGATGGAACTATCTTGAGATGACGGGACATCTTGGGACCATCTTGGGATGATAGCCTAACTGGTGGTATGATTTCCTGAAAACTGATTGATCAACAAGCAGAATGCACATGTGACACATGCATGCCTCAATTGCTAAGTTTAGGGTTCCACGTAGATTGTCATAGTCTGGTCTGTTTCCAGGATAATGGTTAGGTTTTGTAGTATTACTACTTATGAAATAGAGAGCAAAAATTGTAGAAATTGCAGTAAGCAAAAGTTTATATAACGGTGAAGTGTTCGTAGGAACACTTCACCATTATAGTTGCTTTGAAACATGCATCGGATGTTCCAAGTGCATTTGGATGCTTAACCAGAACGGATCATCGGGGATAAACTTTATTGCAGGGGATAAACTCATGATAGAGAACTGGTAATTTAATAAGAGGAGTTCAAATCCCTAGAGCTCACTACATATGTATGCTCATGTTAAGTTTACAACCTGATTTCCAGTACACTTCAATAATTGAAAGACATTTTTTCCACTCCTCGACACATTTATTACATTCTGACTAACCTAATTACCAACAATAATCAAGTATTTTTAGACAAGATTGTAAGCTAACTTCATGAGCTGCTTGTTAAGCTTGATTTACTGAAAATTAGATAATGGAGCTTGAAATACACCAAATTATAATGATACAGGTGGACTGGAATGTGTAATTAATCACTGTAAGCAGCAGTTGATTGGTTGTTTCTGGAGTAACCCTAATCACCTCAGGGAACAGTTACAGCAATAAACCAGTGTGCTGCTCCAACAACATTCATCTCGCCCCCGCTAAACCTATATTTTCTAAACTGGGTTACATGAAAAAAAATGTTGGGCTTTCTACAAAATAAGGTGTCTTTTAATAGGATTTTAGGATTTTATGACAGTTTGTTGTCTGAAAGAATAGTTTAGTATTCATGATTTTTAAGTTATTTGATATTGGTTATTTTATATATATAATATATATATATATATATATATATATACATATATATATATATATATATATATATATATATATATATATATATATATATATGTATGTATATATATATATATATATATTCATATATATATACATATATATACATATATATATATATATACACATATATATATACATATACATATATACACATATATATATACATATATATATACATATATATATATATATATATATATATATATATATATATATCATCATCATCATCATCATCATTTAACGTCCGCTTTCCATGCTAGCATGGGTTGGACGGTTCAACTGGTGTCTGGGGAGCCCGAAGGCTGCACCAGGCCAGTCAGATCTGGCAGTGTTTCTACAGCTGGATGCCCTTCCTAACGCCAACCACTCCGAGAGTGTAGTGGGTGATTTTATGTGCCACCGACACAGGTGCCAGACGAGGCTGGCGAACGGCCACGCTCGGATGGTGTTTTTATGTGCCACCGACACAGGTGCCAGACAAGGCTGGCAGACGACCACGCTCGGATGGTGTTTTTATGTGCCACCGACACAGGTGCCAGACGAGGCTGGCGAACGGCCACGCTCGGATGGTGTTTTTATGTGCCACCGACACAGGTGCCAGACAAGGCTAGCAGACGACCACGCTCGGATGGTGTTTTTATGTGCCACCGACACAGGTGCCAGACGAGGCTGGCGAACGGCCACGCTCGGATGGTGTTTTTATGTGCCACCGACACAGGTGCCAGACAAGGCTAGCAGACGACCACGCTCGGATGGTGTTTTTATGTGCCACCGACACAGGTGCCAGACAAGAAGGCTAGCAGACGACCACGCTCGGATGGTGTTTTTTTATGTGCCACCGACACAGGAGCCAGATTAGGCTGGCGATCGGCCACGATTGGATGGTGATTGTTACGTGCCCACAGCATGGAGGCCAGTCGGTGCGGTACTGGCTACGGCCACGTTCGGATGGTATTCTTGTGTGCCACCGGCACTGGTACCACAAATTCCATTGATGTTCATCTATTTTGATTTTGTTTGATTTTTGATTTTTGATTTTCGATTTTCACTTGCCTCAACAGGTCTTCACAAGTGTCACAAGAAGGAAGGTATGCACAGGTGGACTAACTATGTCCCAGGTAGGGGCCACGGGTTATGGCCTGACTAGTCTTGCCGGGTCTTCTCACGCACAGCATACTTCCATAGGTCTCGGTCTCTAGTCATTTCCTTGGTGAGACCTAAAGTTCGTAGGTCGTGCTTCACCACTTCGTCCCAGGTTTTCCTGGGTCTACCTCTTCCACATGTTCCCTCAACTGCTAGGGTGTAGCACTTTTGCACACAACTATCTTCAGCCATTCTTGTCATATGACCATACCAGCGCAGCCGTCCCTCTTGCACACCACAACTGACGCTTCTTAGGTTCAACTTTTCTCTCAAGGTACTTACACTCTGACGATTATGAACACTGACATTACACATCCATCGGAGCATACTGGCTTCATTTCTTGCGAGCTTACGCATATCCTCAGCAGTCACGGCCCATGTTTCACTACCATGTAGCATGGCTGTACGTACACATGCATCATAAAGTCTGCCTTTTACTCTGAGCGAGAGGCCTTTTGTCACCAGCAGGGGTAAGAGCTCTCTAAACTTTGCCCAGGCTATTCTTACTCTAGCAGTTACACTTTCAGCACACCCACCCCCGCTACTAACTTGGTCTCCTAGGTAGCGGAAGCTATCAACTACTTCTAGTTTGTCTCCCTGGAACGTGGTAGAAGTTGGTCTCTGCACATTTCCGGTGTTTATTTCTCCTGAGCATCTGCCACATACGAAAACTATCTTCCCAGTTAGCCTACCTTTGACATTGCTGCACCTCTTATGTGTCCATAGCTTACACTTGGTGCACCTTATAGAGTTTCTACCTACACCTTTTCTACAGATCGAGCAGGGCCATCTACCTGAAGTCGTTTGTGGTTGGTCCACCTTCCTACTTATTAGGACTTTGGTTTTGGCTAGGTTGATTCTAAGGCCCTTCGATTCTAATCCTTGTTTCCACACCTGAAACTTCTCCTCCAGTTCTGATAGTGACTCAGCAATTAGAGCAAGGTCATCAGCATATAGGAGCTCCCAGGGGCATCCTGTCTTAAATTCTTCCGTTATTGCCTGGAGGACTATGATAAATAGGAGGGGGCTGAGGACTGAACTGTATATGCCAGCTAGTAGCAGAGGTGAGAGGATATATGTATCAAATGAAATAATAATAATAATAATAATAATAATAATAATTGTGTACAGTGCTCAGGTGCACTACAACTCATCTAAAGTGTATATATAATCAGGTGTAGTTTCGGCGGATTTCGGAAAGCATGAGGGCCTTAAAAGATGCAGTGTCATGGCAGTCAACAACTGACGCAGTCAGTTTATTCCATGCTTCAGCAACTCTGAGCATAAAAAACAGAACACAAAGGATGTTGTGACATCCTTTGTATTCTGTTTTTTATTTCATTTGATACATATATATATATATGCATATATATATATATATAATATATATATATATATATATATATATGTATATATATATATAGATATATATATGTATATGTATATATATATATATATATATATATATATATATATATATATATTATATATAATATATATATGTATATATATATATATGTATATATATATATATATACATATATATATATATATATATATATATATATATATACATATATATATATATAATATATATATATATATATATATAATATATATATATATGCATATATATATATGTATCAAATGAAATAAAAACAGAATACAAAGGATGTCACAACATCCTTTGTGTTCTGTTTTTTATTTCATTTGATACATATATCCTCTTACCTCTGCTACTAGCTGGCATATACAGGTGCTTATACTTATCAAGTATTCACCCTGATTTTATTGTACCTACCTCATATATATATATATATAGTAAAAATAACAATAATCTTTGGGTGGAATTTATAAATATTTTTTATGCATCACTATGTGCATTTCCACAAATTAATTGCAATTTGTGGAAATGCATATAGCAATCCATTAAAATATTTATAAATTCTATCCAAGGATTATTTTGTCATTATTACTATATTTATCCTACATCATATCAATACTGCTTGATGCGACCCCAAAAAACTGGTTCACCAGTCAGCATTGTTAGACTGTGGCTGGCATAATGGAATAGGAGCTTTATTGGCATATTCAAAATGTTTCCCATAAACAAATTTAAAAGATATATGTATGTATATATATATTATATATATATATATATATATATATATATATATATATATATATATATATATATATAGGATGCATAAGACACCTTTTTTGGGGTCATTGCTGCATTTTTTGCTAACTCTGTATAATCTTTGTTTCAGAAAATAATAATGGCAGACCCGCATCTTACTCAAGAAATTTAGAGGCATGCTGTAATTGTGGTTATAAAGGCTGAGCATAGTGATTTAGAAATATCTCAATTTTTAAAAGTTTCCAGATATTTTGTCTACAAAGTTTGTAAGGAGCTACAGTCTGAAGATGGAGACCAGTATCGATTTGTTCAACTGAAGACAGTGCTTCAGCATGATCGCACTCAAATGACTGAAACAAATAAAAGAATAACAGAAAAAAAGAATATATATACGTGTGTGTGTGTGTGTAAGAGTTGATGCAGGCACATAATTGTATTCTGATTAACTTGATACGTAATAACCATGAAGTATTTATTCATTCTTTATACGACATGGTTGGTTCAGACATGAATATTTGATTGCTGTGGTTCATGCTCAAACCTGCTAGACCATATCAACAATGAATAATTTCAAGAATGGTCGGTTTCTCACAATTCTGTCAGCTTTCCATGATTTACAGCACATTGATGACCTGGATAAACATCATCTTCGTCGTTGTCATCATCGTCGTTGTCATCATTGTCGTTGTCATCGTTGTCGTCATCGTCATCTTTATCATCATCATCACCACCACCATCACCATCACCTTTATCATCATCATCATCATCACCTTTATTATCATCATC
Organism: Octopus sinensis; assembly: GCF_006345805.1. Lineage (NCBI taxonomy): Eukaryota > Metazoa > Mollusca > Cephalopoda > Octopoda > Octopodidae > Octopus > Octopus sinensis. The sequence goes on along the minus strand of NC_043017.1, from coordinate 19,099,476 downwards.
ATCATGTTTAGCATCCACTTTTCTATGCTTGCATGGGTCGGACAAAGTTGTTTTTTTTTTCTTTAGGCAAATTTTCTATGGCTGGATGCCCTTCCTGTTGCCAACCCTCCCCCCCATTTCCAAGTCAGGTAATATTTCCCCCATGGCCAGATATATTTTCGCAGACTACTGGAGATGACTAACACTGCTTGTAAGATGGTAACAACCATTTCACAACTATTACACAATGTCAAGACAAAGAGACACACATACACACACACACACACACACATATATACATACAGACAGACAAACAGAAAGACAGACAGCAGACAAATTAACTTTCGTCAGAGAAGTCAGTACCTGTGAACTTTATCAGCCCATAGAATTTGTGGGACCAAGAGTTGGAAGAAACCATGACTCATAGGTTCAGCAACAGAAAAGAGCATGTCAAAATATCAAAATTTACTCTCTGACATGAATATTTTTACACAGAAAGCCCTAAATATAAGTCTTATAAATATGAAAGAAATTTTTGTATACAGTGCTCAGGTGCACTACACCTAAGAAAAAGCAAAAAAAACCCCATCAGATGTACTGTTGGTGGAATCAGGAAGCATGGAAGTTTTGAAGGATGTAGTGTCTCGACAGTAGTATTAGTTTATTCCATGTTTCGACAATTCTGAGTGTGAAAAAAATGTTTCCAAAAGTCATGGGTGCTGTGTTGTTTTTTTGGTATTGTAAATATGTCCACGAGTATTTGTCATATGGAATTCAAAAAGGTGCCCAAGTTTATTGCTGGAAAGATGGTGGAAAATCTTGTGGGAGTCTACCAAGTCAGTTGCCAGACGTCTGAGCTTCAATGTGTCCATGCCCAGGAAAGCAAGACGTTCAGAGTATGGTAGATGTCTAACGGCGGATATTCGTTTTGTTGCACGTTTCTGAACAATTTCCAGGAGATTTATATGCTGAGCAAGATAGGGGTTCCAGACTGGTGATGCAGATTCAAAGTGTGGGCTTACCATTGTCATAAACAGTTTTAAATAGATAGCTGGAAAGCAGCTGACAAAGGTCTTACTGAGTGATGCTAGGTCACCCTCAGCCTTCTTGACAATTCTAGAGATGTGGTTTGTCCAACGCAGATCGCTGTTTATAATAATACCCAGATTACGTTCTTGAATCATTTTAAAAACGACATAGAAATATCGTCAGCTGCGAAGATGTAGGGGGCATAACTACTTTTATAACCAATCAGCTGTTATAACATGGTGAGTGTATCTGAGTGCTTATAGCAGAATGGGGCGGAGGTAAAGAATACGCTTACCACCCGTTTTCGGCGTAACTCTAACCCTAAATCCTAACCCTAACCCCTAACCCTAATTCTAAACCCTAATCCTAAACCTAATCCTAAACTCTAATCCTACACCTAATCCTAAACCTTAATCCTAAACCCTAATTCTAAACCCTAATCCTACAGCCTAATCCTAAACCCTAATCCTACAGCCTAATCCTACAGCCTAATCCTAAACCCTAATTCTAAACCCTAATCCTACAGCCTAACTCTAATCCTAACCCTATCCCTAAACACCGAGTGTGCGTATTCTTTACCTTCGCCTAAAATGGTCTCTACTAAAAATGGCAGCTCAGAGAACGGGTTAGTTCTATGACCTACATAACTGCTCTCTTGAATTCCCTCTCTACTCATCCTTTTCTGCAGACATTGATATTCAGATTCTCAGGCTAGGTATCGACCATGTTATTGTTCTCACTTATCATTGAGATCGTAAACACCTTCTCTCTCAGATTATCTCTGCGATGTAAAAAAAAAAAAATCATGACTGGTAAACGAATAATATTAGTATGCAAATAAAAAGGTTATTTAGCCTCATCCAATCTGGGCTTTTTTTTCTCCTTTTGTTCTTTTTATTTTTCATACATGTCTTACCATTTTTAAGTGTGCGTGCATATGCACGTATGTGCGTGAGTGCGTGCGTACGCAAGTGCCTTGCATGCGTGAGTGCGTGCGTACGTAAGTACGTGCGTGCGTGTGTGTATGCGTGTGCCGAATTGATAACTAGATATGGTATGATTTAAATGCCTGCAGCATGGCAGAAAACAGATCTGATGAGGCGGCGAACTGGTAGAAACGTTAGCACTCCGGGCGAAATACTTAGCGATATTTCGTCTGCCGTTACGTTCTGAGTTCAAATTCCGCCGAGGTCGACTTTGCCTTTCATCCTTTCGGGGTCGATTAAATAAGTACCAGTTACACACTGCGGTCGATATAATCGACTTATCCCGTTTGTCTGTCCTTGTTTGTTCCCTCTATGTTTAGCCCCTTGTGAGTAATAAAGAAACAGATATTTCGTCGGCCGCTACTTTCTGAGTTCAAATTCCGCCGAAGTCGACTTTGCTTTTCATCCTTTCAGGGTCGATTAAATAAGTACCAGCTACGCACTGGAGTCGATATAATCGACTTAACCCGTTTGTCTGTCCTTGTTTGTCCCTTCTGTGTTTAGCCCCTTGTGGGTAGTAAAGAAATAGGTATTTCGTCTGTCTTTATGTTCTGAGTTCAAATTCTGCCGAGGTCGACTTTGCCTGTCATCCTTTCAGGGTCCATAAATTAAGTACCAGTTGCGTACTGAAGTCGATCTTACCGACTGGCCCCCTCCCACAAAATTTCGGGCCTTCTACCTAGAGTAGAAAAAAAAAAACAGATCTGATGAGTAACTTGACGCTCGCTAATGCAAGGGAAACAACTGCGTCGATGTCGCTTGGTTAAACAAGATAATCTATGGTTGTTTTAGTCCTGGTTGAGCTGACATATGATCAAAGGCATCCCAGTCATGACCACCACTCATCCTGTACACGAGGGACACTACATTGTCCATGATGTACTATCTTTCTAAAAGACGGCAGTATATGTTTTGCGGGAGATTTGGCTGTTATAGATAAGATAGTGGGTGATGGTTGTAACAGTGTTGTGAGAAGTCACACGTCGAAATCCCAATCGTTAAATGATTCTATCAAATTCAATGGAGATAACATCATATCCAGGGAGTGATTTATAGCTTATCTTTATTTTTTTTATTATTCTAATTGTTCCAGTCATAAAACTGCGGCCATGCTGTGGCACCGCCTTGAATAAAAAAATTTTTTTTTAGTGGTTAGGGTATTGGATCCATGATCACAAAATTGTGTTTCAATTCCCTGACTGAACAGTACATTATCTTCTTGAGCAAAACACTTCATTTCTCCCATCTATTCAGTTGTAAATAAGTAACCTTGTGATGGACTGGCATCCCGTTTATGGGGATACTGCGATCTCAGTCAGTTACAAGCCACGGAAACCAGGTAGCTCACCCTATGACACCTAGGCTTTGAAACAGTAATACCTAAAAGACATGCTTTACAACGAACATTGATTTGATTGAAATAAGGAAGACTGAGGTCTGTCACTTCAATCTGTTTTAAAATATAGATGGCAAGAAAAGGTTAATTCCACTACAGTAATAGAAATAATGCCATTTATCAATTAATAGCTTGATATTACATTCTGGTTTTGATATCTAGAAGTTGACTTGGTAGAAGCCCACAAGGCTACCCACCATCTTTTCAACAAAAACTTTGGTCATGTTTTTGAATTCAATGTATCTATCACATGTGGACATGCTTATAAAATTAAAAATAAAAACAATACAGCATCCATGACTTTCACAAACTTTTTTGTGCACAGAGTTGTTGCAAAAGTGAATAAACGACCTGCAGCAATTGTTAATTGTCAGGACACTGCATTCTTCAAAAATTCTATGCTTCCTGAAATTCGCAAATTCTTGATGTGTCTATACACCCCTATTTTTTATGATTTTTTTTTTTTTTTTTTCATATTTCCTTATCTCTATTTTCATGTTTTGTCCTGTCTACATGGACAAAACATACTAAGGAAGTCCTGAAGTTGCAGCACCTTAACTTCAAGCATGCTAAGGCCGGTTCCATGGATTGGAAAGTGTGGAATAACATCTTCACCAGAGTCCAGCATCCAGTAGCACCCACAGTGGCATCCACAGCCTCCCCCACCGGTCACTTGTTTGGGATTTTACTATTTTTCTTTACTATTTACTGTGCAGAGCCGGCCCTAGGGTTGCTGGTGCCCCATGCAAGCTGAACTCCAGCATGTACAAGCTGACGGTTGTGGAAATTTCCTTGTCTTTATCATGCCCTCCTTGGTGCCCCCTAGCACATGGCACCCCTTCTTGTTTTCATTGCTGTCTTTCTTTACTTGTCTTACATGCCTACATTCTCTTCCCTCTTTTGACCTTTTCCAAGCTGTAATCTACTTGAACACTGTATACAATAAGTTCATTATTATTATTATTATTATCATTATCATTATTATTATTATTATATGTAAGATGGTGAGCTGGCAGAATCATTACCATGCCAGACCAAAAGCTTTGCAGCATTTCTTCCAGCATTATATTCTGAGTTCAAAATACCTCAAGGTCAACTTTGTCTTTCATTCTTTGGGAATCAATAAAATAAAGTACCAGTCAAGTACTGGGGGCAATGTAATTAACTAGACCCCCACCCCTTAAAAATTCAGAAAGAATTATTAACATTATGTGTGGGCTGAGAGAAACGGCAGGAAGCCTCCTTCAGCCAATTTTGACCATGCATGCTGACATGTAAGTGCATGTCTGGGCAAGATTTTTCTTAAAAGATGACGAAAAGATGCCCTTTCATGGAAGTCTCTTCTGTCCATGTCACTGATGTTTATCCAAGGTGAAAGGCCTCTAACTTGGGTTGATGCAGCTTGACACCAGTGTTGGCAGAGGCATTGCTGTCAGAACACAAAGCTCCAGAACAGATACCACAAGACATTTGAATAGACCCCCTCTAATATTGCCCACCACCACCACCACCACCACTGCTACCAATCAACCATCTTCGATTGGTACTTTATTATCAACCAAGAAAAGATAAAAGGTAAAATTGACCACCTCAATGGTATTTGAACTCAGAGTATAGGGAGTCGGAACAAAGACCACAAGGCATTCTGGTCCCACACCCTAATAACTCCACAAATCCACTACCTTCAGAAACAGTAAACTGATGGGCAAAAATGCTTTACAGTGTTTAGTGATAATCCTTTAAGAACTGAGTTTAAATCTCAATGGAGTCAACTTTGCTTTCCATCTGTTCTATATGAGATATTCTTCTATGAGGATTATGTTTGGCTGTTGGCTGTGTGTAAATTATGAACAAAACTTACAAACAATTAACAAAAGCTTTATTTACTGTCCATAGTGTTTTCTTTGTTGGTCTTTAGATGAAGAATAAAAACAATTCATATACACTTAGAGAGTAAACTCTAATGGCTACAACAATGGAGCTGGTACATATGAATCTGTGACTAGGCTGTCACAAATGGAGAAATACTGTACTAAATTCATTACAGAAAATCTGTACTTTCAATGTGTATAGCTGGAGAATAGAAACATGTGTATGGAGTTGTTAAAACAATTGTCTTGGCATTCTGTATCTGCAAAAGGCTGGAGAATGAAATGAGAATGGAGTTGTCACCACAACAGCATTTTATAGTGAAGTTAGTGCTAAAAATTCACCATTTTATAAGCTTTATTAGAAGGTTCTAGAAAGTCAAATCACATGATGGCTTGATGCTGATTGGCCAGTTACTTAACCAATCACATGAAATGACTTTCACTTAGCTGTAACACTTACTCAGCTAGTTCTTCCCCAGACCTTTCTCCTACCAACTACCTCTTTTTCAAGCACCTTGATGGCTTCCTGCGAGAGAAGGAGTTCAAACATCAAACTGATGCTGAAAATGTGTTCAAAAAGTTCATCAGCTCCAGAACTCCAGATTTTTATGTGACCGGAATAAACAAACTTGTAACTCATTGGCAAATATGTATTGATTGTAATGGTACTTACTTTGGTGAATAAAATTTCCACATTGTTGAAATATATTTCATGTTTCAAAACATTGCTTACTTTTTACTCAGCCTGATATATATCAGGCCACCAGTCTGATATATTCAGATTGGTATTCTTATTTTAGTGGTAAAAGTCACAACAGTTCACCCATTTTACCAGTGGCATTCCTCAGGTGCTTGCATTCAGTAGCATTCTTGGAATTTTGAGTGAAATCTTCTATTTAGTGCATAAGAACAAGTTTACCCTTTGGGGACATCTCTCCTGAAACAAAACCTCCATCAAAAGAGATCATAACTAAGAACTGAGCGTTATAGAGAAATAGAAAGATGATACAAGCTATCCTCTAAATGGAGGGAATGGAGGCTTAATTTGTGGGGAAACAGAAATATCAGATAGGACTGATTCTCAGTTATGTCCAACCCCTAACAGCATCTTGGAAAGAAACCGGATGCCAGTTCCAGATTGAAAAGCTTGAGGACAGCCTTCCTCCAATTGACATAGGAATAACCTTTGTTGAAGACCTCCCTCTTAGTTCAGAAGCGCCATGGATGCAGTAGAAAATGTTCAAACTGCCCGAAAATGAGGACAGGATGATCAAAAGTTGTTCTGGTTGTCTGTGGCAACAAAACCAGCCTAACCCCTTTTGACTGTGGAGAAGCAAACCAAAACTATACTGTAGAGCACTGCTTCGTCCTCTACCAAGCAATCCTTGCAAAAAAAAATACGAAGTGTGTGTAAAGTAACAGGAAGCTGTTATATAACCATTAATGTAACTTAGCGCATATGTGCACCTCATGGACCCTAATCAAAGCACACCATATAAGACCCGGTTGTCTGTGGCAACAAAACCAGCCTAACCCCTTGTGACTGTGGAGAAGCAAACCAAAACTATACTGTAGAGCACTGCTTCGTCCTCTACCAAGCAATCCTTGCAAAAAAAAATACGAAGTGTGTGTAAAGTAACAGGAAGCTGTTATATAACCATTAATGTAACTTAGCGCATATGTGCACCTCATGGACCCTAATCAAAGCACACCATATAAGACCCGACTGTCAGGTAGCCTTGGTCAATAGTAAATTCATCATAGGTAAAATCCATCGTATAATAATAGCTTGCTTCACTGCTTGGTAAATGCATGTCCAGTCAATAAAGTAATGGGAAACTGTTATATAACCATTAATGTTTTGAAGAATTGAAAGAAGAAGCATGACAGATCATTTATGAAAGGGTAAGAGATCTCACTAAAGTTTGAGGAGCAAAGTCATGATAATAGATAGGGTTGAAATTGGAAGATAAAACAATTGAAAGAATCAGTTTAAACTGGGAACTGATAATGGCTCAGTAAAACCAGCCTACTTATGAGCTCTATATGGCAGCCTTTAATTAAGAGAAAGCATCAAGTCTAAAACCATAAAAATAAATTTAAATCTCCTAAATTCCATTCCCTAATTGTTCTAGAAACAACGGTATAGTGACTATAAGAGTTAAGTGTTACAGTTAACCTAGTGGGGCGTGAGTTCAATTTTTGGTTGAGTGAATCTATGTTTACACCATTAACCCTTTGACTGCATAATTAAATTTCATGGCCATTCTTCTAATGATGTTAATCATCTACCAAAAAATGGAATTGATATTTTCTGCTTCTGTATTATTTTGCAAAATCTCTACTGCTAAAAATATTTGATTCTTGCTCTGTAAAGAGATATTTGATGAAATATGTGAAAAAATTAAGAAAATCTGAAAAATTGTCTTTTGTAAAAAGAAAAGTTGTCACTAGAAGTGTCTCCAATCTTCACAACATAAGGAGAGTTTTTTCAAAGACATGGAGTAAAATCACTTTCTGCAGTTAACAAAATTTTGAGCAGATAAATCTGCTTTCTGCATTTAAAGAGTTCAAGTAGAATAAAGAAGCAGCTTCACAGGAACAGAAAATGTTGAAGTTGTTGACTGCTTCACTTATCTCAGCAATGAGATTCATAGCAATATTAGCTGTGAGTTAAAGTCCTAAAAAGCCTTGGACAAGATGGTGCATTTGTGGACTCATTTGACCAGGGCATTTGGTGTTGCCAATATCTGTGCAGGAGAACAAGAGTTCAGGTCTTTAGGTGTTTGGTTTTTCCTGTCCTGCTCTATAGTTGTGAGACTCGAATGCTGTCCAGGGCCCTTAGGAGCCACTTGAATTCCTTTGGTACCAGGATGCTTCATAGGATTATGGGGTTACCAGTGACTGGATTTTGCATCCAACCAATTCTGCCCAGAAACTTGGATGTGTTCTCTTGTATGATTTTGGAGTATCAGCTCAGACTGTTCGACAATGTTTCTTGCTTTGCCAAGTTAGACCCAGCTTACTGTGTTCTGTTCACTGAGGATCTGGCTGGGTTGACAGCTTGTGTTGGTCAACCACATGCCACATGGTCATGACAGATGAGGAGGTATCTCATGGAGATGAGGACTGATTGGGACCCTGCTTGACAGGTTACCCAGCGGGGATCCAAGAATATACCAACAAATGGTAAATGCAGCAACGCACTGCAACAGTTGCATGACCTCCATCTGACCTCACCTGATATCAAGAACAAAAAATAACTAAAAAAATCTTTTTTTTAAACAACCCATTCACTGTTCACTTCCTGTGCATTATTCTATATACTGTTCGTGCACTTTCACCTACTTTTTCTGATGAGTTGTAGTGCACCTGAGCACTGTATACAACAGGTTCGTTATTATTTTAATGAGAGAGAGTGACTGCTTTTGGCACTGACTCAGAACAAGAACAGTCTACTATCGTGAATGATTTGCTCTAACTGTATACTCTCAACCACAGCTAACTTGAAGCTAAATAACAAAAACAACAAATGTTTTGAAACATTTAGTTAGTTCCTTCTATGTTTTATTGGATTGACAAGAAATTTTGTCAGTATTTAATTTACGATCCTTCTACTGAAAATAGCCAGCAAAACCTTCATGTCAGATCTATAACTTTGCCGTCAATAAACACGCATGAATAATCTTGTCCGGTTTCTGGTTGGTTTATTTTATTTATGAAATTAACCAGAAATGTGGTTTCACTTTGGCTGTCTGCTACACAATAGTAACTAATAAAACTAGCAGTAATTTTTACTTAGTTTCGCATCATCTAAATATGATATAAAATAATTAAAGATCGAGAATAATAAATAGATAAATATTTGAATATAAATTAAAATCATGATTATTTCTTGAAAATTTTCTTTTAATTTTGATGGAAAACAAAACGATAAAAGCAAAAAAAAACAACCGAGGTGAACGGTGATTATAAAATTTAAGCATCCGCTCTGTATAACCAGTTTAACATGGCGAACGTGAACGATGAGATCAAAAGCCTCACTTATTTTAACGTCCGACCAGTCATACTTCGAGGGTTTGTGGGGCCTTTCTTAATTCTGTACATCTGTTGGTTTTATCTCTGGATTGTGGTGTATGGAGTCGAAGAATATTTCGACGCTGGTATTATTGCCGTCGGTATAATCGTGTTTGTACACACCCTCACAGGCCTGTTTTGTGTTTGGTCCGTTCACGTCCAATGTGCACTCACTTGTACTTCGGTAAGTATATTTCTGTTGATCAATTAATCAATATTAATTCGCTTGAATGATGCTAAACTTTTGTCTTTTGTATCGAACTTTTTTACTCCATGTACATGCATTTATTGACTTACAGAAATTACTGAGGCAAAATCGAAAGATTTCACATTGTATATATATATTTATATATATATATATATTTATATATATATATATATATATATATATATAATATATATATATATATATATAATATAATATAAACAAAAGGGAAAGTACTCAATACATGTAGAGGTTGTTCGTACGAAGTTGATCATTCACTCCGTCGCAACTCCGAGTTCCCTGTCTTGCTACGTGTAATCCTCGAAGGAACAAAAAAAAAAAAGCTATCGCAGTTTTCTTTTTATTTATTTTTATATGACCTTATGATCGTTTTTACTCTCTTCTTCATTTTATTCACAGCTTTTGTGCGGTTTTTCAAAATAATATTTCTTGACAAGAACAACGCGATAATTTGGGGTTATAGTTGATCATTATCAATCTGGTGCTGCACCGGTTCTTTCTCATCTTATCCACACCCCACACCCACGAGAATGAAAGAAGTCGAACTCAGCTGGTTTTGAAATCCCATAACACGCATCAGTATATATATATATATATATATATTCATATATATACGCACGCACACACACACACACACGATCAAATAAGTACTATTATGTCAGCGTTTTTATAACAGCGTGGTGACCTCCTCCAGCTTTACCAATAAACAGTACAAAAGAACGATGGCACTGTTATTCCATAATTACTAATAGAATGTAGAATGTTTTCTAAAACGAACCATATGGTTCGTCGCATTTTTCTTAAATCGCTGACCATCACCTTGGATTCGTTTTCTGTTTTGAGCTTTCTTTCTTCTTTTACTCATAATTTTTCGGTTTTTAATTAGCCGGCTCCCTCTCATTCATAGCTTTCGTTACATATATAAAGCATTTGGCTTAAGGTTTTTTTGTTTGTTTTTTTTTTTCATTATTCTATAAATATTTTCAATATCAATAGTATATTTATTTTCAAAAGAAGCTTAAAAGTGAACATTTTTGCTGTGCAAAATAATTTTCTAAATATTTTTCTTGGAGGATCTCATGTTTAGGGTTTCATTTTCACTTTGCTCGTATCCACATTGTGCTCTCTCTCTCTCCCCCCACACACATAGACGTGTGTGTCTCAAGTACATCTTAACATTACAATCCCTAACATTAATTGCTAGTTTGCCTCTTGTTTTTATTGAGCTGACCGATTTTTCAACCTGCTTAATTTTCCTCCACAAATTTTCTTTATTTTATTTTAATTTTTTCTAAAATCTATTAAATTTTATTTCGATATTACGTCCTGATTTTACATGTAAGAAAATAATTTTTGAATTGTGCCGTCGCGTTTATTTTCCGACTTGAAAACTGAAACAAAATTTGTATGAAATGCCGAAGAGGGAGGGGGTCATATTTGGGGAGAGAACTAAATAGATAAATGTTACTATTAGAATTGAAATTTTATAAAGGTTTTTTTTTATTTCAATATATTTCAAGGTCGCATTATATGAAGCGCAGTGGCTAATGGGATAAGCTAAACAAAGAAATCTTAACTTCCGTGAACATGATTTCGTGTTCGGCTTATACCGACCATGCGATTGATGTTCAAGCAGGATGTTTCTTTAAGCATTAATTGTTTTATATATTTGTAAAAAAAATTATAAGGCTACTGTCTAATAACGTGCCATTTTTGACTCAGCAAATCCTATAAGCAACAGTATTGTTGCTTATAACTACCCCAACTTTCTTTTTCGTGTGCATCGTAACTCATGACAACCATTTAGGCAATCAGTCGGTATTGGCCTCAAAGTGAAACCATTTGTTCGATTGATTGCCGACATAGCTATTATTTCTAGCTAGTCGAGCGACAACATATAGCAATGTTTGTCAAGGTGGGACGCACCACGCCTCCATCGGCGGAACGTGGGTCACTTCAAAATGGGGTGTAAGTAACAAATGAATAAAACTTGTGTTTGCGCGCGCTGGGACATGAGGTAAAAAAGGGTTGAGACACGCTTGTAGGGGATCCTTCGTTACCTTAACTGGCTACAATGATGATAGTTGTCTTGCCCTAGGTCTGCCCCCACTGATCCAAGGCGTTCCAGCCGTTACCTTTCAATCTTTGTTGTCCCGTCACTTAGCGGTTCGGCAAAAGAGACCGATAGAATAAGTACTGGGCTTACAAAGAATAAGTCCCGGGGTCGATTTGATCGACTAAAGGCGGTGCTCCAGCATGGCCACAGTCAAATGACTGAAACAAGTAAAAGAGTAAAGAGTATACTGCCCTTTTATAGTCTGCAATGTTAGTTGTTGTGTGGTGCCGCTACTCTCACACTTCTGAATTTACATTCAAAAATCTAGTTATTGTATGTCTCAGCAGTTTTCTAGATTATTCCCCACCATCACCACCAAATCTCGGATCGAGGTGGCCAGACAGGGCAACATGAAATGATCTTATGTCTTGTGGCGGCAGGGAGTATCTGATACACTGGGCATAATGAGAATTCACAATATCAATACCCTTGTACCTTGAGACTTCACTCTGACACCTTATCACCTCCGTCTTTGTCTTCTTTCCATCTACTGCCATGCACCCTCATGCACGCTGAGAGTTGCTGAAGCATGGAACAAACTGCCGGCATCGGTTGTTAGTTGTCGGAGCACTGCATCCTTCAAAACTTCCATGCTTTCTGAGATTCGCCAACACTACACCTGATTTCCTCCCCTCCATACACACACAAGTATCTATCTGACTCATACATTGTTCGCTTTCCAGACATTTCTACATTACTGCATGTAATTTATACGCACTTTCTGACAAGTTGTGGTGCACCTGAGCACTGTATACAATAATTTCATTATTATTATTTATTATTATATAATCCAGGAAAGCCAGACATGCTTATCCTTTTATCATATATGAGCCTCTCAACGCCTGGCATAAAATTACCTCCCCTTCTCTCAACTATCCCCACCATCACTCCTACTCTGTCGGGGTTGCTTTTTCATTTCTTGTCTTGCAAGTTATTAACTGACCTCAATAGTACAGCTGTCATGAAAAATGCACCCAGTACACAATGTCAAGTGGTTGTTGTTAAGAAGGATGTCATAAAAACCATGCCAAATGTGACACTGAAGTTCAGCCCGGGCCTATAGCTGGTCGGATCCTGTCAAATAGTCAAACCCATGCCAGCAAGGGAAACGGACATCAAATGGTGATAAATATAGATTAGCAGCTGTTTTGTCATGCAGGGTTGCCAGATTCAGCTCCCAGTTGTAAATTATGCTACTTTTCAGGACTCCATACTTTTTTTAATTTGTCCTAATTACTGCTTTAAAATTATAATTTCTGAAGGCAACATTCCTATTGATTATCATTAAATTATCAAATTAAAACTGACATAAGGCAATCTTGTATTTTCTTTCAATTAACTAGTTTTAGGTTAATTTCTCTCAGATTCCCCTAATTTTTGAGCTGTTTTTATGAAATTGAACAGTTGAACCTTGCTGCTGTGGCCTGTGGCTAAGCCTGTTTGCATGTGATCACTTATTTCTGGTTAAAGAATAAAAACCAGGCAGTGATTCAGTGGGGTCCTACCACTGGGTGAGTGCTACCCACAGGTTTGTTAAGTTTTTTACTGATGTATAGAAATGTCTTCTTACTGTTGAGTCAAGTGCTATTAGATGGGAGTGACACATGGACACCGACAAAGAAATTATCAAATGGGCTGAATGGCTGCTACCTAAGGATGCTGCTAATGGCAGCAACATATGACAAACAAGTGCTTTCATGGAGAACTGCTGAAAGTTAACAAGGAGATCAGGCAAAGACATCTGCAACTCACTGGTCACTGTGTACACCACTCTGAACTAGAAGCATCTAAATTAGTTTTGTGGAGCCCACTTATTGGTGATGTGAGGAGAAGAAAATGTTTTCACCTTTACATTGGCAACTTGACTGCAGGCAGTGGCCTGGAACATAACCAGGACCTTGACACAGTGATGTTGGACCGAGAGGTGTGCAGGTGGACTTTGTTGCTGCAGCCTGGATTGGAACCTGGCCGTTGATAAAATGAAAAAAAAAAAGCTTCATTGTTTTTATATCCAATTTTACATGCTTTGCATAAGTTGGATGGAATTCATTGAGTTGGGTTTTCTCCAGCTGGATGCTCTTCCTGTTGCCAACTCTCACTTGTTTCCAAGTAAGGTTAATATTTCCCCATGGCCAGACATGTTCTTGCTGGATACATAGCAAAATGAATGATATTGCTTCTATGGTAGTAAGACACTTTTACAACTAATATGCAATGTCAAGGTTGGAGGAAACATACACACACATGCACATATACATGACAGGCTTCTTTCAGTTTCCATTTACCAAATCCACTCAAAAGGCTTTGGTTAGCCCAAACATGTAGTAGAAGGCACTCTACACAACACCTCAACAAATGTCTACTAGTTGGGACTGAACCTGAAACCATATCCCTGAAAGCTCCTTAACCATAGTCATGCCTGCACCTATTTAGAGACTTTTCTTTTTTGTCTTGATGTGGCGGTTGCTGTGTTAGTCATTTACTTCAAGAGTGGCTGAAGGTGAAGTCAGGTCAAGATGTGTGCTGAACAAACTGAATGAAAAATGGGCAACTGAGAATGGTCAAAATCCCAGAGTCAAACATACATGTCACTCATACTTCTGGAATCACACCTCCAAAGAATGACAGTAATCTGAGTAGTAACCGTTTTGTTATTGTACTCTTTCAGTTCATCTAAATCTAATTAGCTCTGCCTTTGCTAAGATGGAGGTATTGTTTTCAGTCGTTTTTTTTTGTTTGTTCGTGGACAAGATATCTCGAGAACCACTGAATGGATTCAGCTGAAACTTGCAGGGATATTTGGCATCGTGACTGGCACAAACTGATTAGATTTTGGGATCGATCAATTGCCGGACCTGGATTCTGGATTATTTTTCCTGTTTTTTTTTTACTTAATTTTTTAGAGCAGTTGGGTTCATCTTTAGTATTCTCATTTGTGAGAGCATTTTAAAAATCATCTCTGGCTAATTGGTTACATTTGGAACCAAACTTCTTAACCTGACAACCATGCTTCTATGCTATAAGTGTATAAATATACTTATAGGTGTGTACGTATATTTTTGAGTGTATTTACTCTTTACTCTTTTACTTGTTTCAGTCATTTGACTGCGACCATGCTGGAGCACCGCCTTTAGTCGAGCAAATCGACCCCGGATTTATTCTTTGTAAGCCCAGTACTTATTCTGTCGGTCTCTTTTGCCGAACCACTAAGTGATGGGGACGTAAACACACCAGCATCGGTTGTCAAGCAATGCTAGGAGGACACACACATATATATATATATACATATATACCACAGGCTTCTTTCAGTTTCTGTCTACCAAATCCACTCACAAGGCATTGGTCAGCCCAGGGCTATAGCAGAAGACGCTTTCCCAAGATGCCACGCAGTGGGACTGAACCCGGAACCATGTGGTTGGTTAGCAAGCTACTTACCACACAGCCACTCCTGCGTATACATATATTTTGTTTGCATTTATAGTTGAGCTTTCATCCATAAGCATTACTGATACCTCATCATTTCCAGCTTTAAAAAAAGTGAAAAGTTTCTATATTAATACTGTCATCATGAAGTATATGGTGTTACTTTGATTATTTTCCTCAGATATCCTGCAGTGGAGTTCCATCTTTATGTATATTTGGGACTACATTGTACAATCTAGCCTTTATTTATACCAGGAGGGTGTCATTTCAGGTGCATTTGACTGCCATTTCTAGCACATCATAGTGGTCACATTGACGCTTTCTCAGTGGTTCATGTTAGTGGTATTGATGCTTGTGAGGTGGTAACAAAAATGATGACTGGTGGTTGTTTAGTTCTAGTTCACTGATTCACCATAACTATAATCAAAGACATTCCAGTTTGACCATCAAGTGTGATTTGAGGCAGATTTGATTGCTATTTCTAGTACACCAAGTAGCCATTTAATATATCTCAAGAAGGAATATCTTTTGCTCTTCGGGATTCCAACTGCTACCTGGTGGTGTTTTGGAAGAATGCCCAATTTAGAACTGAGACTTTGGGTGATTTCATGGGGAATAAAAATAGCAGCATGAAAGGTCAGGTTTTTTTCGTGCTATTACCAAATACTTTGTCTAGAAATAGGTATGTCTTTCATTTGTGTGTGTCACTGGCATAATTCTCAGGGTCCTTGAGACACATAAGCTGCCATATCACAACAAGGACTGGACCTTGTGGTAGGGCTTGTAGCATGTTTTCACTAATCTTTCAGGTGCCTATGTAGCCACGAGCAGATAAACAGGCACCGTCTCAGCTCCACCACTTTTGATCCAGCAGTAGTTGGGGTAGGGGAAAGAAGAGTTGGGTGGGTCCCCTTCAGTACTGAGCTGGGACTCATTTCAAGTTGAATAGACTGGAGAAATTACGCGCCTTACCTAAGGACTCAACATGTCATCTGGTTGTAATGTTTGAACCTACAAACATTATGATCACAAACCCAACATTCTAACTACTAGATCATGCACCTTCATGCATGTGATTAAGGGCACAATTTATCTGACATTTTGTTCAACCAATCTCCTAAGCATACGTATAGAAACATGTACACGTATATTTATGTATTATGACAGCAAATTTGATTTATGATCACAGTTAAATAACATTTTATGTTTTATCGCCATTACTCTTTATCACTGTGTTTTTGAGTCATCTTCATTAGTTTTCTGTTAATGGTTTCATTAATTCACAACAGCTGCTGCTTCTGACATACCTTGCCATTTTAGCATTTAGATAAGCCATATCCAACTCAAAAATTTCACCTGTTTTATTTTCAAATGGACCAGATCCAGGCTCTCACACCTACCCTACAATGTCATTTGAAAACTAAACAATCACTTCATTGAAATCTTGAAACTATGAGATAATGGGTGATTAATTCAAAACAATGTCAAAAAATAGGTGTTGTATTTGGCAGGGTAATCTGGTGCTTACAGTAATTTGACTATCTAGAAATAGCAGCCAACGAAATTACACCCAACCATCACAACCTAAAATGAAAAGATAGTCTGGACAATGTAATCCATCATACACAAACATAAATACTTTTGATCATGGGCTTTAGTCAAACAAGTTGACCCCAGGACTTATCCTTTGTGAGCCTAGTACTTATTCTATCGATCTCTTTTGCTGAACTGCTAAGTTACAGGGATGCAAACACACCAACATTGGTTGTCAAGCAATCATGGGGGGACAAACACACACATATATATATGTATATATATATATATATACAACGGGCTTCTTTTCGATATCCATTTACCAAATCCACTCACAAGGCTTTGGTTGGCCTAAGGCTATCATAGAAGACACTTGCCCAAGGTGCCATGCAGTGAGACTGAACCCGGAACCATGTGGTTGGTAAGCAAGCTACATACCACACAGCCACTCCTGTATGTTTATGATTATAACAGTTTATATACACGGGCAGTTGAATTTACTTTTTTTTTAATATATCATTTGCTGAGAAATTTGAGAATGCCTCTTAAATTTCTCCTGACTGTTGTTGTTATTATTGTTATTATTATTATCATTATTTGACTACTTTCAGGTGTCTGATCCTTTTAAAGCTTCTCTTATAAAGGTCGTACCAACTCCCAATAATGGTTCAACAGAACTAGTGACATTAAATCATGTAACGGTGAGTATGAATTTAGCTTCTGATGACCAAATTTCATTTAGGGCATCCAGCTGTAGAAACTGTGCCAAAGAAGACTTTGGAGCTTAGTGTAGTCCTCTGGCTCAATGGCTCCTGTCAAATCATCCAACCCAGGTCAGAATGGAAAACAAATGTTAAAACCCTTTAGCATTCAGATTACTTTATCAAATGTAATGTTTTATTTATTCAAATTGATTGGAATTAATCATACATTTTACTTGTAGCTCCAAGATTTCAATGATGTGATTGTTTATTTTTAGAATGACATTATCGGGTTGGTCATCTCTTGTGAAAGGTAGGAGAGTCCAGTTTGCTGGACATTGTTGTAGAGCTGAAAAAGAAGTAATTTCTACTCTTCTCCTCTGGAAGCCATCTACTCGCAATACCAGAGGGCGCACACTCTCCTACCCTGATGTAATCTCCAGGGATACAGGCATCCAGCAACAGGACCTCCGTAATGCTATGATGGACCGTGAAGTCTGGCGTAACATAGTAAATTCCATTGTCTCGACCACGGTCGAACAATGATGATGATGATGTGAGAGGTTGGATATGGCCAATTTGTGAATAAAACAGGTAGAATATTTGGGCTAGATATGATTCATTAGAATGTTAGATGATTAAATGGTGATGATAATAATGATGTAAATTGTAGACAGCTTTCATTCCCAAGTTTTTGTGACTTTCTGGTAGCAGATGGCCATACTAGGGTACCAAACACCAAAATCTCATGGTTGCAAAGCAAACTTCTTAACAATTTAGCCATGCCTGCACCCACAATAATCATTACCATCATCATCTGTTCCCATACTAACATCGGTTAGACAGTTTAACAGGAGCTGGCAAGCCAGAGAGCTTCTCTAGGATTCAATTTGTCTGTTTTGGCATGGTTCCTGAGGCTAGATGCTTTATATGTGACACCAGCAGAGGTGCTTTCCCCACATCATGCTAGCATGGGTGCCAGACAAAAATATGCGAGAATGAAGAACCCTGTTCTTTTTTATTGTACATCTTTATACCATTTAGAAAGCACATTGGCAGTGCTGTTCTACAAGAAAATAAGACATCAGACTTTGAAAAACATCTAAGGTTTCATTAAAGGAAGGGTATATGATTCAAGAAAGTGTTGTTGAAATACTGCCAGCATAGAGAAATCAGACCTAAAAATAATAACTATGGTGAACATGTGATGAAATATGATTCTATTGATGCATATTTGACAATACACTTCTGGTAGTGATATTTCACAGATGTTATCCCACTAATGTTGGTTATCTAATTGATTTACATGACTCTACCAAAATAGGAGTTTATCTTCACTCATAAAGACTTATGTGTTTCTTTACAGTTATTACCATCTGGCCAGCCTCTGGACCCAAATTCCAGCGAAGCTTCCCAGGAAAATCTTAAACAGGTTACTACAATTTGTTTTTTTTTATTCTATTTCTTTTCTTTTCTATCATTTGACCCCTTAACCATTTAATTTCCTCTTATTTGGGAAGAGATTTATTTTACCTACTTTTCTCTCACACACACTTTGGTGCGATGAAATTCATGCAGTGTTTATATGAATGTAATGTAGATAATATAATAGATGGATGTAAATAATATATAGGTGCATGAGTGGCTGTGTGGTAAGTAGCTAGCTTACCAACCACATGGTTCTGGGTTCAGTCCCACTGCAAGTGTCTTCTACTATAGCCTCAGGCCGACCAAAGCCTTGTGAGTGGATTTGGTAGACGGAAACTGAAAGAAGACCATCATATATATATGTATGTATGTATATATATACGTGTATGTGTTTGTGCGTCTGTGTTTGTCCCCCACCACCATCGCTCAACAACGAATGCTGGTGTGTTTAAGTCCCCATAACTTAGTGGTTCGACAAAAAGAGACTGATAAAATAAGTACTGGGTTTACAAAGAATAAGTCCTGGGGTCGATTTGTTTGACTAAAGGCAGTGCTCCAGCACTGAAACAAGTAAAAGAGTATAGATATTATATAAGTGTAGGCATGTGTGGTTATCTTCACTTCCCAACCAGAGAGTTCCAGGTTCAGTCCTACTACATGGCACCTTGGGCAGGTTTCTTCTATTATAGCCCTGGGCCAATGAAAGCCTTTTGAGGGGATTTGGTAAACAGAAACAGGAAGAGAAGCTTGTCGTATATACATATGTGTGTCAGTCAGTCTCTGTATGTTGACGGAGGTTATGCTTCCATGTCTTGATATTGTTTGATAGTTGTAACAGTGATTCACTGTTATGCAAGCAGTGTCACTAATTCCCAATCTTCCATGAAACCATGTCTTGCCATGGGGAAAATATTACCTTACTTAAAAACAGATGATGGAAGGGCATCAGAGAGTAGAAAATCTGCTTCAATGAATTCCATTTGACTCATGCAATCCTTGAAAAATAGATGTTAAAATGATGATGACATAAATTCAATGTAATAAGTTTTGTTTCTTTTGTCTTTTAGGTTAGTTTAAAAAAAGAGGCTTGGTTCTGGTTTCAAAAAACCAAGTATGTCTACAGTGCAGATGAGAAGAAACAGTTTCTGCCTCTCAACTTCCCTGTCGATTTGAGTATTAAACAGTTTTTGGAATGGAAGGGTTATCCTGATGAAGTTGAAATTAAAGCAGCTGAATACAAGTATGGAAAGAACACGTAAGTTATTACTCAATTAATGAAATAAAGTGGGTGTACTTGTCTGCATATTTAACGATGTCACTTTCTCCATGCTGGCGTGGGTTGGACAAAACTACACATCTTTTATCTTTTACTTGTTTCAGTCACTAGACAGCAGCCATGCTAGGGGACCACCTTCATGAAATCTTAGTTGAATGAATCGACCCCAGTCCTTTTTTTTTTTTTTGCCTGATACTTATTTTATCAGTCTGTTTTGCTGAACAGCTAAGCTGCAGGGGTGTAAACACACCAACACCTGTTGTCAAGCAGTGTTGAGGGGCAAACACAAAGGCATGCATACTCACACACACACTGGTCTTCTTTCAATTTCTGTCTACCACATCTATTCACAGGGCTTTGGTCAACACATGCACTCACACACACACACACACTATCATGGTAGTGTCTACTTTCCTGTAGCTGCATGAATCAGACAAGATTTATTGAGGCAGATTTCCTGTAGCCAGACGGTCTTCCTGTTGTCATCCATCACTTGATTCCAAGCAAGATAATATTGCTCCCAGTAGCAGAAATGTTTCCACGGAAGACTGCAACCAATAAGTTCATTCAACATGTGGCATTTGTTTCCAGTTCTCTACATAAAACATGTCCGAGCCACTCGTGGGGTTGAAGGACCAGGAGATTATTACCTCCACTGGAAACAGGTGACATTGATAGCAAGAAGGGCATCTGGCTGTTAAAATTTCTTTGGACTCTTGTCTGACCCCTCATGAGCATGGAGAAGTAGGCACTTAAAACAATGGAGATGGTGATGAATCAGATGTACAGATATACATATATGTAAGACACACACTTTCATACATACACATGCAACAGGCCTTTTACAGTTTTTATCTACTGACAAATTCACTCACAAAGCAATAGCCAGCCCAGGACTATACTAGAAGCCAATTGCCAAAGACAGAACTTGAAATCCCATGATTGCAAAGCGAACGTTTTAACCATGTAGCCATGCCTGTCTCTATGTTAAGAAATCAATATTTACCATTAGTTATATAAAAAATACCGAATACACTTTTGCCGAACGAACAAGATACCAAAAAGACATAAAAATTAAAATGTTATCTCGTTAAATCTTAAGTGCCAATTTGGTGAATTGGTAATTAAACTATGTAGATAGGAATGTATTATTATTATTGTGTCCATTTGGCTTCTTGGCTTCAGCAAAAGTGCATTCGGCATACATTCGCCCACATGTAGATAAATAGTTATTTTACTGCTTCTAACTGAACCTTCTCTTTTATTTATTTTCACATTGTAGCATGGAAATGATTGTACCTAAATTCATGGAATTATTTCAAGAAAGAGCTACAGCACCGTTCTTCATCTTCCAAGTGTTTGGAGTTGCTCTGTGGAGTTTGGAAGAATACTGGTATTACAGTCTTTTCACTTTAATCATGTTGGTTGCGTTTGAAGCGACTCTCGTACAACAACAACTCCGCAACATGACTGAAATACGGAAAATGGGTAACAAACCTTACATTATTCAGGTAAATTGAATGATTCAGTTGTTATTTTTTTTTTCTTTTTAACTATGAAGAATGAAACCTAAAAACATAATTGTCCAAAGAAAAGCAAATTATTGATATAACAAGTATGAATTCACCCTCATTCACCCCATCCCACAAAAAATAATTATATAAATCCTAAAACAGTTTAAATTAATAAAGTCAAATTTCAAATTAGGATATACGTATGTATACTGTGTATTGTGCGTGTGTGCTGGTTCCATGTAAAAAGCGCTGTGCTGGTACCAAGTAAAAAGTTCCCATACTGGTGCCACATAAAAAGCACCCAGTACACATTCTAAAGTGGTTGGCATTATTAGGAAGGGCATCCAACCATAGAAACCATGACAAAACAGACAATTGGAGTCTGGTGCAGCACTCCAGCATGCCACCTCCTGTCAGACCGTCCAACCCATGCCTGCATGGAAAATGGATATTAAATGATGATGTGTGTATGTGTTTGCCTGGTTTTTACATTTGTCACTGCTGGAAAAGATGGCATTTGTGCCCTGTGACTTACTGGTACAGTAAATAGAAATCATCAAATTAAATACTAAGCTTAAAAAAAGAAATAAGCTGCTCCAGCATGGCCACAATCTAATGAGTGAACCAAGTACAAAAGTATTACCAAAGATGACACTCACTCCTCACAACATTCTATTTTGCATTAATTGAAGTTGCGGAATTGTCTCCCCTCCCTTTTTTTTTTATAACAATAATTAAGTATTTGAGATAATTTTTTACCTCATTATAAATATAATTTTACTTGATAACAATTTCTGTTTCCCACATTATATTAACAGTCAATTTACTAATTACCATTTAATAATCTCTCACAATTTATTACCATTTGTCTTTGTCATTGATAAAAGTTCCCGTTATTCTTTGGTAGGTTTACCGAAATAGGCGCTGGCGTGGAATTTACAGTGATGAACTTCTTCCTGGAGACATCGTGTCCATAGGTGTGTTATTTGTATTGTAGTCTTTGTGTATGTCATTGTTCTTGTAATAGTTGCAGATCAGCCTTGAATTGACCTACCCCATTGTTTTGTCATGTACGTGTGTATGTGTATATAGAATGTGCATGTGTGTATGATATATATATATCACCGTGACCAACCAGGCTATCAGATGTTGCTACACATCGCTGGTCACAATGCGTTCGCATTGTTTTAGCCTTCGAAAGACGCCACCCCACTGGCTAAGTGAGCAGGCCAACAGAAGAAAGAGTGGTGAAAGAGTACAGCAGGGATCACCACCCCCTGCCGGAGCTTCGTGGAGCTTTTTGGTGTTTTCGCTCAATAAACACACACAACGCCCGGTCTGGGAATCGAAACCGCGAGTCCGCTGCCCTAACCACTGGGCCATTGTGTTTCCAAATATATATATATATATATATACAACTTATAAATAAGGGCTGAAGAAAATTATTTCTATGCCAATATGCTGATAACAGACTTTTAAATTGTCAATTTACACATATTATTTACTCACTACAGGTAAAAACACGAAGAGCTGAAAACAAGGAAAGTCGGCTGATAGAATTTTTTTAAAAAGTTCGTTATTTCTATATTGAATCAATTTCGGAATTAATCTCATAATAGGTTTTTTCCTCTTCAGTAGAAAATACGAAAGGATATAAATAAGATACTTATATGCGCCCGTGGAAAAAAGCCGAAGCAAAAATCATGAGTACATATAAGTACCCCAGATATATCTAAAAATAAAATCCTTTGGTCAGCCTCAGTACAGGGACTGGTTACCTATATATATATATATATATATATATATATGTATGTATAAATGCAGGTGTGATTGTATAATTGAGAAGCTTGCTTCCCAGCCATGTGGTTTTCGGTTCAGTCCCATTGTGCAGCACTTTGTATTCTACAATAATCCCAGGCTAACCAAAGCCTTGTGAGTGGATTTGGTAGACAGAAACTGAAAGAAGCCCTGTTGTGTGTGTGTGTGTGTGTGTGTATGTCTACCTTTGTCTTGATGTCATGTGATGGTTGTATGTACCCATTACCTTATACAAGCAGTGTTTGCTTCCAATCTTCTGTGAAAAACATGTCTCTCCATGAAAAAATATTATGTTACCTGGAAACAATTGAGGACTAGTAACAGGCAAGGAATTCTATCAGACCATGCGAGCATGGAAATGTAGACATTAAAGACAATGATGATAATGTATGTATGTGTGTATATATTAGTCTCTGGTATTCAGCAGAGTGTATACCTTTATGAACTAGGACTCATTCTGTTTTGTTTTGTTCTTTTTCTTAGGGCGTACTCAAGATGAAAAGCTTGTACCTTGTGATTTACTGCTGTTACGTGGACCTTGTATTGTTGATGAGTCCATGTTAACTGGGGAGTCAGTACCAGTCATGAAAGTGAGTAATCTAATGATTCTCTGCTGTTTTCTTTACAATTACTAAATGCCACTCTCTCTCTCTCTCTCTCCTCTCTCTCTCTCTCTCTCTCTCTCTCTCTCTCTCTCTCTCCTCTCTCTCTCTCTCTCTTCCATCTGGATTGACAAAGAGGAGCAAAGATATTAGATATGTCTTGTAAAGTTTATTCATTTTTGGAAGCAGAGGTTTCACTCAGTCAGTATTCTGTGTTTAGTGGAAGACTCAGTAACGGAGTGAAAACCCCACCTTCAAATATATGACTATACATCAATATATATATAAGTGCAGATGTGGCTGTGTGGTTAAGGAACTTGCTTCACCAACCATGTGGATTTGGTTTCAGTGTCACTTACTTGGGCAAGTGTTTCCTGCTATAGCTTCAGAATAACCAAAGCCATGTGAGTAGCATTGATATATATATATATATATATATATATATATATATATATATATATATAAATGGATGAATGAATTATCCTTTGTTTACCATTAACATGGAAAATTCAATAAACAGTTACCAGGGTAGCAAAATTCACGCAAGTAACACGGATGAAGAGACCTATTCAAAGTTAGAAACTCCGGGTTAATGTGCAGTAATTTGTGTAGTATAAGTAAATAAATGGAGTTGAACGCAGATGTTATACAGCCATCGTAATTGTTATAATGTCTGATGAGATGATTGCATTTTACACCGTTTGTTCCTTTGGAATAAAACCAATGTTTTCTTCAAACATATGTCGAAAGTAAAAGAATTTTAATAACATCTGCTTTCAAATCCATATATTTACTTATATATATATATATATATATATTCCAGAGAAACTGGGAAACTAACCCTATGCTCTTTACGAAGTAATGTGGACTAACCATTAATCCCAGTATATTTTATCAAGCCCCAAAAATATAAAAGTCAAAGTTGACCTCAGTGGGATTTGAACTCAGAATGTAAAGTGCCAGGACAAATACTACACAACATTTTTTCCAGTGCTCTAATGTTTCTGCCACCTTGCTACAACTGCAATGTTACTTCGGGGAAATATTAACCCTTCAGCATTTACATTACTCTGTCAAATGTAATCCTTATTTATTCACATTGCTTTGAATTAATCCTACATCATCTTGAAGTTTCAAAATTTCAATGATGTGGTTGCATAGTTTTAGTGCGGCATTGTAGGGTAGGTGTGAGAGGCTGGATCTGGTCAGTTTTAGTATAAAACAGAATATTTTGGGCAAGTTATGGCCAGTTTAAATGCTAAATGGTTGAATCAAAACATAAGAGACCTTAACCCTTTTGTTACCGTATTCACTTTGAGATGCTCTGTGTTTCTTTCAATTAATTGTAAATATAACAAAGAATTTAGTAAAATAACTTAGTTATCATTCAGCTAGTGTTAGGATCATAAATTGTGACTAAGGTTTGGTGGTATATTTTAATGAAAAACTTATGAAAACAAGACATTTATGCTACAAAGCCAGAGCTGGTTTTGGCCGGGTTAGTATTGAAAGGGTTAACAAAATACTGCATAACATTTCTCTTTTTGTCCAACATTCTCGGTTCTCTCCTCCTCTGCCCTTCATTGCTAATCAAAATCAAAATTTAATATTTTTTTATTCATTCTTATTTACTCATTTTTTTTTTTTTTTTATTCCTTTCTAGGAACCTGTTGAAAATTTGACTGACCACACTCATGTTTTCAACATTGAGACAGATGGTCAGCTGCATGTTTTGTACGGAGGGACAAAGGTTGTACAGCATTCAGCACCAAGTAAAACAGCAGCTGGGCTAAAATGTACGTACCATTTCAATAAATTATATATCTAGCTTTTATATAAGTTAATGTTGGTCTCATTTCAGTGGAGTATGAGACGTTTTGGCTCAGCCATTTTGGTGCCGCCAATTCAATGCTGACTTATTTGGCGTCAGATGTTTTAATTTTTCTCTCATTCTCTATCCTTCCTTCTCCTTGCCTCTCTCTCTCATGTGGCCGGCACCATGAAAAGGCATCCATGCCAGAGCCATGTAAAAAGGCACCTGTGCCAACGTCGCATAAAAAGCACCCATGCTGGCACCATATAAAAAGCACTCAGTACATTCTGTAAAGTGGTTAGCATTAATAGAACCATTGCAAAATATACAATTGGTGCCTGCTGAAGGCCTCTGGTTTACCAGTTCCTGTCAGGCTGTCCAACCCATGCCAACATAGAAAACAAACTTTAAATGATGATGCATATGTGTGTAAGTGTTTATGTCATTTGTGTTCAATTGATAAATTGTAACATCTCTCTCTCTCTCTCTCTTGATCTCAGCCTCTCTCTCTCTCCCTTTCACTCCCTGTCTGTGTGTGTGTATATTTTTGTGTACACCTACATTTGTGTATGTGTGTGATTACCTCCAGTGCCAAAAACTACTGTTGCCCAAATCAGATTGAATGTCCAGTGAACCATACTACATCTATTTGTTTACTACCCACAAGGAGTTAAACACAGAGGGGACAAACGAGGACAGACAAACAGATTAAATTGATTATATCGACCCCAGTGCGTAACTGGTACTTAATTTATCGACCCCGAATGGATGAAAGGCAAAGTCGACCTTGGCGGAATTTGAACTCAGAACGTAACGGCAGACGAAATACGGCTATGCATTTCGCCCGGCGTGCTAACGTTTCTGCCATCAACATCCAAACAGCCACCCACCCAGTTGTCTCATTTTGCATTTCAATTAATTACAAACATAGTTTTTAAATAACTTCATTTATTATTTCTTTCCATTTTTTTTTTTTCCCCAAATTACAAAAACATATAGGGATGGTGTATAGGTATATCATGTTACGTAACAGTATGAGAGTTCCAATTATGCCCCCAAATATAGTTCCCGTTGCTTACCCTTGTTTCGTTTTTCAAAGTAACAGATTTCTCCATATTTTATTGTTGCAGGTGACAATATGTGCATCGCCTATGTGCTACACCACAGCTTTAACACCTCTCAGGGTAAACTTCTCCGAACCATTTTATACGGCACCAAGCATTTAACGGCAAATAACTTAGAAACCTTTTTCTTCATCCTCTTTTTGCTGTTCTTTGCAATCATAGCAGCTGCCTATGTATGGATTTATGGTAAAAAAAAAATTAATACATTTCTCTCTTTTTCTTTCTTTCTATTTTCTATTTCATTTGTTGAGTATGGTTCCAAGTTCAATTCCACCATTTGGCACCTTGGGCAAGTGTCTTCTTCTATAGTCCCAGGTCAACCAAAACCCTGTGAGTGGATTTGGTAGTTGGAAACTGAAAAAAACTCCTTGTATATATCGTGTGTGTGTGTGTATGTGTCTGCTTGTCTTGACATCGTGTGATGATTCTAAATAAGTGGTTCTCAACCATTTTTTACCTATGGGCCTTTTTGATTCCTATTTTATTTAGGTGGACCCTCCTAGCCATTCAATTTTTTAAAATCCTATTATATTTTTAAATATTATTAGAAATTGTATTAAAAAGAATTATTAAAATATTTTGTGTATTGTAGAAATATAACCAATTTATTGTATAAAAATCTTAACAGCAAAATCTTACATGGATCCTAGTTGAGAACCACTGTAGTAAGGTTTGAACTTACAATATTGCAGCTGGTAGTCCATTACTTAACTTTGAAGTCAATTATACTTTTTGTGCCCCAAAAATCTGAAGTGAATCAAACATTATTTCTGCCAAATAAAATATTTCTCTCTTTCTTTCTCTTCTTATCTTTCTCTCTTTTCTTTTCTCTCTCTCTCATCTTGCCTCTCTTTCATGTTCTTTATAGGAACAATGGATCCTGATAGAAACAGATACAAGTTATTCTTGGAATGTGCAATAATCTTGACTTCGGTCGTTCCACCAGAACTACCAATAGAATTATCTCTTGCAGTCAACACCTCACTGTTGGCTCTTATTAAATTCAGTAAGTTGTTTTATAGTTGTAATTTTTTAAATCTTATTTTATTTTTTATATAACTAATGGTAAATATTGATTTCTTAACATAGAGACAGGCATGGCTACATGGTTAAAACGTTCACTTTGCAATCATGGGATTTCAAGTTCTGTCCCACTGTGCAGCACCTTGGGCAATTGGCTTCTAGTATAGTCCTGGGCTGGCTAATGCTTTGTGAGTGAATTTGTCAGTAGATAAAAACTGTAAAAGGCCTGTTGCATGTGTATGTATGAAAGTGTGTGTCTTCCTTTTGTCTTGACTTCAGTGCACTGATGAAAGGCAAACTCACCTTCATATAAACAGTGTCATCTGTTTGTAATCTTCCATGAAAACATGTCTACACATTGAGCTGTGTATTGTTCAAAGGATCAGGGGAAATGTTACCTTAGGTTTGGTTTGGCAACAGAAAAAGCTTTTGGCAACTGAAAATCTACTTCAAGTTTTATCTAACCCATGCAAGCATAGAAAAGTGGATGTTAAAACGATAATACACAAGACATTGATTTTTGTGTATTGGGTCTGTTGGATTACTTAACTAGTACTTAACCCTGGAAAGATAAGACAAAGCTCATCTCCATTAGATTTGAATTCAGAACATAACAGGTTATAAACTAAATACAACAAAGCATTTTTTGTCCAACACACCAACAATCCACACCTAAAAGAGCTTTCTCCCCACTCCCTCTCTCTCTCCCATTACAAACTTCATTATTAAAAATATCTCCAGGAATGTCTTCATGAATTTTATTTTTTGCCTCTTCCCAGACATATATTGTACAGAACCTTTCCGAATTCCTTCTGCTGGGAAACTGGACATCTGCTGTTTCGACAAAACTGGGACACTGACCAGCGATTGTTTAGTTGTTGAAGGAGTGGCTGGACTAAAGTAAGATCCCTTTTTCTTCTTTTTTACCTTTTTAATATGATTATTTTCATCAATTTTTAATAGCTCGCATGGTTTTGGCTTTGATAAAAATAAAAAACATATATCAGACAATGCTTCATAAAAATTATACATACACACACACACACACACACACACATATATATATATATAAATTGTTAGATAGATAACTGAAGCATGCATATACACATGTATATTTTTGATTGTCATATTTGTTGTTATAACAACAAAAAATGTATGCATGCTCTAACTACACAAATTATTTCAGTCGTTGCTTTTCATAATGATGAATTTATCCGTTTTTTTAATCTTTTTTGTATTGAAGTGGTAAAAAGTTAGTTCCAACTCTTTCATCACCAATAACAACCAACCAGGTTCTGGCTACGTGCCACTCTCTGGTTCAAATGGAAGATGAACTTATTGGGGATCCGCTGGAAAAAGCTACTCTCTCTGCCGTTGAGTGGAAATTAACAAGGAGTGAGTTACAGATTTCTTTATATGACCCCTAAAACTGTTTGAATCTTTTTTTAACCCTTTAGTGTTCAGATTATTCTGTCAAATGTGATGTTTGTTTATTTAAAATGGTTTGAATTAATCCTGCATTATCTTGTAGTTTAGAGATTTCAGTGATGTGGTTTTTTAGTTTTAGAATGACATTGTAGGGCTGGGGTGAGAGGCTGGATCTGGTCAGTTTCAATATAAAACAGGTTAAATATTTTGGCTGGATATGGCCAGTTTGAATGCTAAAGGGTTAAAGCATTTGTAGGATCTTTACCCTTTGAACGGCAGATCGAGAAATTAATTTTTCTAACTAAACACTTTCAAACTTCAGACACTGGTAGAATGTGTCGTATAAAACCTCTTTTACTCTTAGTGTTGTTGAGAAAAGTTTGTATTTTTCAAAGTTATTTCATGTTAAAGTTTTAGAACATAAGTTCAGGGTCAATTTGTTCAACTAACATCCTTCAAGGCATTGCCTCAAGGATGACCATTGTCCAGTGAGAGAAACAAGATAAACCACACTCAGTCATGAGTGATTTATATAGCTATAAATGTTGTTCGTATATATGATATATATAAACATGGTGAATCATGTCTTTACAGATGACGCTGTAATACCAACGAAAATAAAAACCCATGGATTGAAAATCTTCCAGCGTTTCCATTTCTCCAGTGCACTGAAAAGAATGTCTGTGATAGCCGGTTACTCTGCCACTGCTGGTGAGACGGAATACATTGCCACTGTCAAAGGAGCACCAGAAACCCTCAAAGCTATGGTAAGTGAATAAGATTAGTAGTTGAAAATGTATCCAGTACACTCTGTAATGTGGTCAGTGAATGAGTAGAGACACCATGGACTCCAGAGAACTTGATATTCGAGGGGTGAGTTATCTTTGCAAGCAGCCGGGGCATCAGAGCATCCAGTATGATGCCTTATGGTATTTGAGCTGAGCCTTTCTGTTCTCAGTTAAAGTCCTGTCAATGTCGACTTTGCTATTCATCCATTGAAGTTAATAAAAAATATATATATGTTAGTCCAGAACACTGGATTGGTGACATTTTATGTATGTTGAGCCATATGCCTTGAAGTTCTGATTCTTTGCGTTCTGAGTTCAAATCCAGCCATGGATGTTAAATTTAATTGACATTTCTGTGGCTCTAGGCAGGTTGGTATCAGCAGGATTATTCTCCCTGAAAAGGTTCTAGCCCAGGCCCTGTACATGTACAGAGCCTCCTCAGAGATCTTTTTCTTTTTACTTTTTTTCTTATGGCTCAAATTGGTGTTTATAATGTGTAATATCACTCAATATTGTAGCATACTATTTCATCTTTATTTTCAGTTTCAAAATCCACCAAAAGACTATGATGAGGTTTATTTGGCTATGGCCAGAAGAGGAGCTCGAGTTCTGGCATTGGGCCACAAGACTATTGGGGTTCTGACTCACCAACAGGTATATGTTACCCTTTATAGCGTTATCCTTACATTTCTTTGATATTACAATGATATATATACCAGAATTGATATATATATATATATATATATTATATATATATATATATATATATATATATAGATTAAACAGCCGAAATTGCGAGGATGATCTGGTTCTTGACTGAAGAATGAAGGCTTCGAATGTCCCATCCGAGTTTTTTGTATCGTCTTCTAAATGTTTTGCGTATTTTTTACATATACATATATATAGCGGCGCCCGTACAATTTTTGATCTTATGTATGTATACATCTGTATGATATTATTGATGTAATATTGCCATACCTTAGGCCCTGAAATTCAGGATGGTGCCATAGGGTCTCCATCACAGCATATTGTGGGTGTCTTTAGACTTAGTAGAGTCATTGCTCTCTGGGTCTGACCACAGCTGATTTAAAAAGAAGAGACACACACAAGCAGACAGACAGATGCCCTTCATGTCACCAGCATTCACCTGTTTCCAAGCAATATAATATTTTCCTTTGGTCACTATTTGTATAACATTGACACTTATATACAACTATCATTCAATGTCGAGACAAGGAGACCAAACATTCATGCATGTATGTGTGTGATAGACTTCTTTCAGTTCCCAGTTACAAAACCTACTGAAGTCTTTAGTTGGCCTGGGTCTGTAGTGGAAAACATTTGCTGAAGGTGCCACATGGTGGGACTGAAACCAAAACCACGTGATTGAGAAGTAAATTTCTTAACCACCCAACCATGCATTTGAATATAAATATAAAAATGTATATGCACATAAATAAATAAAGGTACAGCCTTAGCTATATGATTAAAATGCTTGCTCTACAAGCAATGATGATGATTATATATATATATATATAATAATCATAACGATGACATCATTGGAATTTCAAAGCTAAGAGATGATGCGTGTTTAATTCAAAACCATGGGAACAAATAAGCATTGCATTTGACCGAGTAATCTGAGTGCTAAAGGGTTAAGGGAATAAATATTGTTGCTTTATGTTTCTTGTAGCTTTGTGATTGTTTATTTGTTGTTTCTTTCTTGAAAAGGTGCGAGAACTGACCCGAGAGGCTGCAGAATGCAATTTAGAGTTTGCTGGATTTGTCATCATTTCCTGCCCACTGAAGACTGACTCTCATGCAGTTATCAAAGAAATTCAACAGTCATCTCATCATGTAAGTGTTGTCATCATCTTTTATCTTTTACTTGTTTCAGTCATTGAACTACACCTATGCTGGATTACTGCCCTGGAAGGTTCCTTTCTTAGTGGAATAAATCTACCTAAATTGTTATTTTTTTAAAGCCTGGTACTTATTCTATCAGTTTCTTTTGCTGAACTGCTAAGTTACAGGAACATAAACAAAACAGCACTGGTTGTCAAATGAGGGAATATTATTCCAAACTTACAGGCAAAAATTCAATTTAGAAATACTAAATCAAATTTCACAAAATATAATATATATATATATATAAAAATTAGAAAAAAACCCCACCTTTTATCAATTCAATAATGAAATATTAAATTATACCATTTAGTAAAATTACATCTTATAGAAAGATTAAATATACGATAAAACATATAACAATGATTAAGTAATGTGCAAAATGATAAATAAAATATATATATATATTGAGTGGAATCTCATATATATATATATGAGATTCCACTCAATTTCCACCTACCAAATCCACTTAAAAGGCTTTGATCAATCTAGGGCTATAAAAGACACTTGCCCACTGTGCCATGCAGTGGGACTCAACCCACAACCATGTGGTTGGGAAGCAAACTTCTTAACCACATATCCACTTATCACGCACAATATGATTTTTCAAGAAACTAAATACATTGAACAATTTTTTTTTCTTTTCTTTTATATATTCATAATGAAATATTGTCTTTGTATCAAAATTCTCTTTTTTCTCTCTGTTGTGTCAATCTCCTGTAGGTGGTTATGATTACTGGTGACAACCCGTTAACAGCTTGCCACGTCGCTCAAGAGTTGAGAATCACTCAAAGTGAACACACACTTGTATTACAACCTCCCAACGTTCACTGTAAGTTGTTTATTGTTTTGGAGGATTTTTCATCTGAAAATGTTGGGGGGGGGTAATTAAACAAAATTTACATTTTTTTTTTTCAGTAATTGTTTTTAATAAGGGGTCATCCTAATAAGGCTAGCAATTACTAATTGAATATAAAGTAATTAAGAAAAGCAATATTATTTTTAAATATATTTGTCTTCATTACATTTCAATCAATTTGGTCTGATTGTCTCAAGGAATACTGTTCCTGAATAAATAATGTGTATATGTATATATATATATATATATATATATATATACATATATATATATATATATATATATATATATCATCATCAACTTTTAACATCCATTTTCGATGTTGGCATGGGTTGGACGGTTTGACTGGGGTCTGGAGAGCCAGCGGCTTTACAAGGATCCAATCTGATCTGGCAATATTTCTACAGCTGGATGCCCTTCCTAACATCAACTATTCCAAGAGTGTAGTGGGTGTTTTTTACGTGCCACTGGCACAGGAGCCAGTCAGGCGGGCCTGGCATCAATC
The DNA here is from genome assembly GCF_006345805.1 of Octopus sinensis. Classification (NCBI taxonomy): domain Eukaryota; kingdom Metazoa; phylum Mollusca; class Cephalopoda; order Octopoda; family Octopodidae; genus Octopus; species Octopus sinensis. The sequence goes on along the minus strand of NC_043017.1, from coordinate 19,066,056 downwards.
ACGTTCAGATAGTGCTTTTTTACATTCTGCTGGCATGGGCCAGTCAGTGGGTACTGGCATCGGCCACATGCAGATGGTGCTTTTTACATGCCACTGGTACAGGAGCCAGTCAGGCAGACCTGGCACTGGCCATGTTCAGATGGTGCTTTTTACATGCCACCAGCATGGGAGCCAGTCAGTGGGCACTGACCACAGCTACAATATTGGTTTTACTTCTCAAGCATATCATTTCGCACAATGCATCAGGGATACTCTTAACTGGGCCGGAGATGCATGACTGTGATCTCACTTTAGTTGCCGGGTCTTCTTAATTACAGTATATCTCCAAAGATCTCAGATTCCTGCCATTGCCTCTGTGAGGCCCAATGTTCGAAGGTCATGCGTCACCATCTCATCTCATGTCTTCATAAGGCTAGCTCTTCCACAGATTCCGTCCATAGTTAGGGAATGGCGCTTCCTCACACAGCTGTCCTCATCCATATGTAACACATGACCATACCAGCACGGTCGTCTCTCTTGCACACCACATCTGATGCTGCTTATGTCCAACATTTCTCTCAGGGTGCTTACACTCTGTTGTGTATGCACACTGACATTACTCATCCAGCAGAGCATACTAGCTTCATTTCTTTCAAACCTACACATGTCCTCAACAGTCATGGCCCATGTTTCATTGTCACGTAGCATGGCAGTTTGCACACATGAATCATACAGTCTACTTTTCATCCTGAGCAAGAGGCCCATATATATATATAAATAAATAAATAAAAGGAGAGTTTACGAAAAAACAAAAGACGAAGACAGGTGGTGTACAAAACAAACAAATGTATTAGTATAACGCTCAGGAATAGAAAAAGTCTTTTACGTTTCGAGCCTATGCTCTTCTACAGAAAGAGACACAGAAAAAACAAGGAGAGAAAAAAATGCATGTAGTGGCTAACGATCTATCATGGCAACTATATATGTATATATATATGGCCCCAGGCTGGGTTTTAATTAATAACCTTTATTTCTAAATTTAGGCTAATTATGTTACCCACTTGACCAGCAGTTCCCTAACTTATATTTGGCATGTAACCATCATCATTGTTAAGCATTCATCTTCACAGAAGCCATTCAAACATTTTAGAAAATCACTTTGTGAGGTTCAGGAATCACCAAACTTTTACCTTCTCTTTTCTTTTTACTCTTTTACAGCTGATGTATGGCACTGGCAGTCGATTGACGATACTTTGATTTTTAATTTAGGAATGGAAAACTTGCGGAAACTAATAAAGGAGCATGATTTGTGTATCACTGGTCAGGTAATGTTGTTTTATGTGAGGCCTTGCCTACTCAGCATTTTATGCTGTCAGACCCTTGAGGAAATGTTACTGGAACTATCGACCAGCTAATTATTATGACTGAACTGTTCACCTGCTGGTTATTATTACAGGACTGATGGCTGTCTCTCAAGTCTGAGAAAGATGGTTCTGCAATTTTTTGCTGAATGACCTGCACAGATGATTTGTTGATATTGATCAAATGTTAAGGCAGCTGACAGAATTGTTTCAAAGCTGGACAAAATGTTTAGCTCTATTTTCATCCAAGTTTATGATCTCGGTTCAAATTCTGCCAAAGTTGATTTCGACTTTCATCCTTTTGGGGTCAATAAAATAAGTATCAGCTGAATGCTGGGGTCAGTAGAATTAACTTAACCCCTGCCACCTTGAAATTGCTGGCCTTGTGTCAAAATTTGAAATCAGTATTTATCAAATGTAAGTTGGCAAACTGGCAGAACCATTATCATGTCAGAAAAAATGCTTAGCAGCATTTCTTCTCAGTTCAAATGCTGCCAGTCTACTTTGCCTTTCATCCTTCTGGGGTCAATAAAATAAATCCCAGTTGAGTGCTGGATTTGGTGAAATCGAACGACCCCCTACCTCTGAAATTGTTGGCCTTGTGCAAAAATTCGAAACCAGTGTTGATCAAATGTTTGTGCTGTTATATTACTTCACTTCCTTCATCATATTGACATTACCTGTACAGGTGTACAGTGTGCTGCTCATTGGATGTCAAAATGATCACAGAACAACATGAGATGGAGTATTTTGCTCAACCAATGCATCACCTGGTCCAGGAATCAAACTCGTGATCTCACGATTGTGAGTGGAGCATTCTTACCACTGGGCCATGTACCCTCACTGGACTTTTGACTTATGTATATGTAAATATATCATCATATATAAATATATTTCATTTTATATATCTCTTTCTCTCTCTCTTTCACTTACAGAGTATATCTCATCTCCAAACTTTAGATCCTATTCTCATGAAAACCCTACTTCCTAATGTGAAAGTTTTTGCTCGGGTTGCACCAAAACAGAAGGTAAATTATTTATTTCTTACATCAACAAAATGGAACCAGACATAGAATGGTATGGGGAGTGGTGGAGGATTTTGATTTGCTTGTCATCATCATCATTTAACGTCCATTTTCCATGCTGGCATAGGTTGGACAGTTTGACATGAATCTGGCCAACCAGGGAGCTGCCCAGACTCCAATTGTCTCTTGTGGCTTGGCTTCTACAGCTGGATGCCCTTCCTATTACCAGCCACTTTACACAGTGTGCTGAATGGTTTATACATGCTGCCTGCACAGGTGCATTTACACAGCACTGGCACAACTACATTTTATGAGGAACTAACACCCATAAAGGGCAAGCATGTATGCATGGATGATAACAAAATTTACTTAGCTTGGCATGTCTCTTGCATTATTTTGTCAGTTTCCTCCCAGAAGGATACGAAAAGCAGCACTACCAACCACAGGATTTGAACACAGAATATAAAGGGTCAGGGACTCTACAAGAGTGTAGGCTTGGAGGCACTCAACTGTATTATTAACTTGAAGAGATACTCTACTGGAGTGTAAGATTGAAGTGTAGGCTCATAAAGACATTTTGCTGAAGTGTAAGATCAGTGTGGCATTCTGTTGGAATGAGCCTGCCATCTCCGTGAATACTAAAATGATGGGGCATTCATTTGGAACTATCATATGAAGTCAAGACAGGGAGACACAAGCATTTTCATACATACCTACCAAATCCACTTACAAAGCTTTGGTTAGCCCAAGGCTATAGTAAAAGACACTTGCCCAAGGTGCTGCACAGTGGGACTGAACCCATAAACTACATGGGGGAAAACAAATATCTTTACCACATACCCCTGTCTGCACCTATCTAAATTATTCCTTATGTCTATCAAAGAAAAGTAATCTTACTTTGAATAATTCAATATATTATTTTTATTAACTTTATTCTCTTTTACCCTTTGAATTTTTTTTTTTTTTTTTTTCAGGAATTTGTAATCACACTATTCAAAGATGTCGGTTTTATTACACTCATGTGTGGAGATGGAACAAATGATGTTGGAGCTTTGAAACATGCAGATGTTGGTGAGGAAAATTTCATAGAATTTCTTGATTTTTTTTTTTTTTTTTTTTTTAATTTTTTTTTTAAATTTCCAGATAGCCTCCTAAATCACTTTATTCATTTCTCAATATTCCTCTCAGTTCATTTATGCTTCACCATCCATGCACACCAATATTACACATCATGCAGAGACTAAAACTTGTTTCATTTCTTTCCAGCTTTTACACATCTTCCACATTCAGTCCCATGTTTCACTACCCTGCAGCATCATATAATCTACTATTCACTCAAAGAAAGAATCCCTCTGTTGCTAATGCAAATAATAGTTGTTTGCTTCAACTTTTTCCACTTCAGTTTGGCTATCCTGCTTTCAAAGTACCCACCAATGCTACTGGTTAGGTCACCTGGGTAACAGAAGCTGTTGACTACAGTTATGAAATCTCCCATACTTTTCAAAGAATTAATTTCACAGATGCTTTTACTGTTATCTCCTCCTGTGCATCTAACACATATGAAGCTTTCCGCTTCTGTCAACCTGTCTGCCTCTTGCAGACCTTCACTTTACATTATGTACACATTATAGAATTCTTGCTCTTTTTCTGCATATTGAGAACAAGATAGCTGTTGAACCATGACTTCTTACCTACTAAACTTGCATCTTAGGTAGATTTATTTTGAGGTGTGTTGAATTCTAAACTTAGCTTCATTGCTTGGAATTTCTTTCCTAAATCTTCAGCAGACAGATGCAACTATGATATGACAACTTTTCCATCAATATACTGACAGCCAATTTAAAAATTATTATGACCTAAAGAACTTATAAACAAGTGGGTTGAGAACTGAACCTTGCTGAACACCTGCCTTCACTCTATAGCAGTTCTCACAAGTCATTCATCTACTAGTTTTCTGAAAGACCACCAGACTACAGAACATGGTACCCTACAATTTTGTTTTGTTTTTTTAACTATCTTATTCAATCAATATTTTCTCACTGTAGGTGTGGCACTTGTAGCAAATGGCCCTGAAAGATTTCCAGAAAAATTAGACAAAAAAAGAAGTAAAAAGTCTGAGGTGAGTAACTGAAATTAGTAATTTGGCTGAGATTTATAATTACTGTGAGAAAAATTGCTTCGCCAGATTCATCAATCTTCACCAAGTATTATGTATTGGATGGACTTAATTGTGTTAGAGCAGTCAAAATACCAGAAGCATGATTAGGTGCAGACATAGCTATGAGTCTCAACCATGTTGTCTTTAGTCTAGTCCCACTGTTTTGGGCAAGTATCTTCTACTATACACATTTGCTGACCGAATCCCTGTGGGTGGATTCGATTGAAGGAAATTGAAAGAAACCCGTCGTTTGTGTGTTTACGTCTATGTATGTATATGTGTTTGTGTGCGCACGTGTATGTATGTATGTATGTTAGGTTCCTATGTAATCACTATTGGTACTGAAAGGGGTACATGGAGTTAACTCCCTTCACGTGACTTCCATAATGCACTCCTAGTATTTATTTGTCATATATTAAGTAAAATTATAATATTAATAAAACTCTTTAAAGACCATAATATGAAACATTCATTACATTCATTAATAAATAATTAGCAAAAAATTCCTATACTACTTGTCTAGCGAGAATGTAATTTCCTTCAGTTCCTCATATCATAGTTTTGGACATTACTCCTCAGGTACTTAGCAACATCCATCAGTTCAGTGGTTCCCAACCTTTTCTTATGCCCTGCACCCCTAAAAACTTTTAATATGTTCTCACACCCCTTAAAATAATAATATATATAAGATTAAAGGTGCCTGGGGCAATTGCCCTCTTTGACCCCCTATAAATCTGGCCCTGCTCGCACCCCCTGGAATGCTGTCTTGCTCCCCCAAGGGGTGCGAGCACCCCTGGTTGGGAAACCCTGCATTAGTTAGTTTCTAAAACTAACAAGATTCCTATATTCTTCTATCCATACCCTGGAGGGTATATCGGCCAAAACGTTATGTTAACAAACAAGATGAGGACAAATATCCATCAAATGTAAATAATGTATATTCATGATAGTTAGTAGCACAAGATATTCATAATAGTTTAGTACAAGACATTCATAATAGTTAGTACAAGAGATATATCTTATGATACTGACTCATATAAAGAGAATTACCTTTTAACACTGGATTATTCATTTGTTTTAATTGTGTACAAATTGTGTACAGTCCTGCTTGTATTATTGTTAGTCTGCTATCTTTTGTTTTTAGCTAATTTTGTTCTAATTTTGAATTTCACACAGAACATTAATACAGAGGGTTCTGCTACTGACCGAGTACAGGTACCACAGACGAGAGGAAAGTGTACGAGTAGAATTGCCAAACAGAGAGCAATTAATCGGGGAGAAAACCTTGCCTACCCCGAGGTAAGTGCAGTGAAATAATTGTTGAACGAGTGTGTGGTTAACCAGTAGAATGTTTAGCTATGCTCCATCTATTGGCTGAAGCTTCAATTATAAATTGATTGTTTAGTTATATTCCATCATATCAGATATTCATTAGGATGATTGATTTGACTGTGTTCCACCAGACCATGGAAACAACTGTGATTGATTGATTAACTATGATCTGCTTTATCAGCCAAAACATCCACAGTGCCCTTTCTTACAGCTAGGAACTACATTACACTCCTTTAGTACTTAACATCCAGTTTGGTGGACAGGATAATTGAGAATTAAATGTCTACTTGACCATGGGGACACAGAGTAGACATAAGTTCAACTATATATAGTGAGCCCCTTTGGTCAGACACTGACCATGGGTTTGCACCTAGAGAGTTATTCTCTGAGGCACAAGTCTGGGCAAGGTTGTTTCATGGAAGACCAGCAGTCGCCCATGCATACCGGCCTCCCCTCTCCACGTCATCGATGTTGTCCAAGGGAAAGGCAAGGGCCGATACAGCTTGGCACCTGTGACGTCGCAATTCATTTCTACAGCTGAGTGAACTGGAGCAACGTGAAATAAAGTGTCTTGCTCAAGAACACAACACGCAGCCTGGTCCGGGATTCGAGATCACAACCTCACGATCGTAAGCTCGACGCTCTAACCACTGAGCCACGCGCCTTCACAAGTTCAACTATAATGTCACTGATATTGAGCTGTTCAATCAAATGCCAAGAACTTGATTTCTGCTACGGGTATCACATTGTATTTCTTGGTAGAACACTTTGTTCTGTATTTCCCCATGGGTCACAAACCTATTAATACCAGTCATTTGTGGATAGTTAACATATATCTAGTAATCTTACCAGTCTTAGACCAGCATCCTATGTTCTGTCCTAGAGGAGATATTCTCATTGATCTGCTTCACAAAATAGGAACTAACTCCTTAGTTCCTTGCTTTTAGGAACTAACTTATTTGCCTTGCTTTTAGTAGGCAAAGATCTTTTTTTGAGGATTGTCTCTGTTAATATCATACAAGGACAGATTCAGATCTTTTGTGTGTGATGGCAAAGCAAACTTAACCACATAGAATTTTTTTTTTCTTTTACTAATTTTGTATTTACTTGGTCAGCAGGTGAGATGTGTCTGCTGCCAAGAGTTGTCCCTGTAAAATTTGCCCAACTTGATGTTACTGAAACATTTGATGGATGGGGATCATAGGAAGATCCTTTCCCAATTTTTGTTAACTCTGTGGCCACTAGAAGGCACTAACGTCCATCTAGGTTCCTCCTCCTTTAGGATTTTGGGAATATTCAGATGCTTTGGTGGTTTTTTTCTCCCCTAAGTCATTGAGTCATCATGGTTAATTTACTGTGCTGGTTCTGGTAAATGTGTCTTGCTTAATGACAAAAATCTTTTAATCTATTATTTAGAAAAAAATAGCAAACATCTTGAAACAAATGGAAGAAGAAGAAAAAGCTCAGGTTGTTCGATTAGGGGATGCGAGTATTGCAGCTCCATTTAGCTCCAAAGTGTCTTCTGCTATGTCTGGTAAGTAAATTCTGGCAACTAAATACTGCCGAGTCTTTCTAGGTTTTTGTGTCTCTTGTTCATTGTTTTGTTTCCATGTTAAATCATTCATACACATGCACACACTGAAAACAAAATATCCAGAAAGTCAGGTATTCATTTTAACATTCTCCAATTGTTGAATGCTAAGTTACAATTCCTATTACCAACACATGCAGATTTATATAAGTTTAGGTGGAGGCTTGGCTGTATGGTTGAAAAGTTTGCTTCCCAGCCACATGTTTGTAGGTTCAGCTCCACTACATGGCACCTGAGACAAGTGTCTACTACTATAACCCCCAACCAATCAAATCCTTATGAGTGGATTTGATTGACAGAAACTAAAAGAAGCCTGTTGTATATGTTTTTATACGTGTATGTATGTTTCTGTCATGATATCGCATGATGGTTGTAAATTGAACATCACTGTATTACAAACAATATCATTCATTTGCAGTCTTCTATGAAAAACATGTCAGGCCTTGGGGAAATATTTCCTTGTTTCCAAACAGGTGAGGGTTAGCAACAGGGAGGACATTGGGCCATTGAACATGTGCCTCAACAATCTGACTCATCCAACACATCTGTCAAACTAAGGCTCTGGTAGAAGACGCCCCGAGTACCATGCTTTGGGATAAAATTCTAATCTATATATTGGTTGCCAAACAAACCTCTTTACATAGCCGACAGCCATGCCTGAGCTTTGTCATCGTTCATTCATACAACTGAAATCTCTTTCATCATTTACTTGTCTCAGTCATTGGACTGTGGCCATGCTGGGGCACCACCTTGAAGGATTTAATCAAACAAATCAACCCCAGTACTTATTTATTTTTAAGTGTGGTACTTATTCTCTCAGTCTCTTTTGCCGAACTACTAAGTTACAAGAACATAAACCCACCAACACCTGTTGCCAAGATGTGGGACGTATCAATGACATGCGCTCACACACACACACACACACAATGAGTTTCCACGCAGTTTCCATCTACCAAATTAAAAGTCAGCAGCACTTTCACGTTGTCTAAAATTGCTAATGTTTTTATGTAGGGATTTAATCATTTCTGTTTTTTTTTTCCTTTTTTTCCCTTAGTTTGTCATATCATCAAACAAGGGCGTTGCACTTTGGTTACAACATTGCAGATGTTCAAGATTTTAGCCCTTAGTGCTTTGATCCTGGCCTACAGCCAGAGTGTGCTATACCTGGATGGTGTGAAATTCAGTGACAGTCAACAAACAATACAAGGACTATTATTAGCTGGTTGTTTTCTCTTTAATTCCAGGTCAAAGGTAAGTCTGTTTGTTGCATTTCTGAGATATATATCCTTTCGTTTTACAGTAGTTGGTTATTTGCCTGGCTTTTAGTAGGCAAAGATCTTTTTTTTGAGGATTGTCTCTGTAAATATCATACAAGGATAGATTCAGATCTTTTATGGTATTCATACATTTATTGTCTATTGTCTGTGATGGTAAAGTGAAACAGTTACAGCTGGAAATTGAAACCTGAACACCATTTCTTTTGTGTATGTTATATATAATGCGTTTATTATCAGCTCTTCCTCTTCCCCACCCCCCATGTGTCATGCCTACGGGCATTGGCAATCATGATTTTTCTTGGGGAAGATGCAACAAGGTCCTCTTACCTTCTGCCAGTTTATTTGCACTTAACTCTGTTAATCTCTTGCTCTCAACCTTGAGGCACAGAACTTATTTGACACTTAGAGGGAACTGGTTCACATGGCCCCCAGGACATGTCCACACATCAATGGGCTTGTGTAGCCCATTTCTAGAAGCCAGATTTTCTTCTAGACCTATTTTCCTTAACCACAGGACCATCTTCTGCTATTAGATCCATAACTGGGGTCCTTAACAATACTCCTGCCCCAGATCAGAACAGACCTGGAAATAGTAATGACTAAGGGCTAGTTCCATATAACCCCAAAATTCCCAAACCAAAGCCTCACCACTGACTGTAGTTTAATGCCTTCTCCAAGACATTGTTAACTTGGTTTCAAATTTTGGTACAAGGCTAGCAAGTTCCAGGCATGAGAGTTAGTCAATTACCTATTTATTTACTACCCACAAGGGGCTAAACACAGAGGGGACAATCAAGGACAGACACACGGATTAAGTCGATTACATCGACCCTAGCATGTAACTGGTACTTATTTAATCGACCCTGAAAGGATGAAAGGCAAAGTTGACCTTGGCGGAATTTGAACGCAGAACATAACGGCAGACGAAATACCGCAAAGCATTTCGCCCGGCGTGCTAAGGTTTCTGCTAGCTCGCCGCCTTAGAGTTAGTCAATTACATTAACCTCAGTGCTCAACTGGTACTTATTTTACCAACCCCAAAAGGATGAAAGGCAAATTCAACTGCGGTGGGAATTTGAACTTGGAACATGAAGACGGGGGAAATGCTGCTAAGCATTTTTTCCCAGTATACTAACCATTCTTCCAGTGTGTCCCCTTAAATATTGTTACTATTGACTGTTGTTAATATCTTGTTTCTTTTCTTTGGTCTCTCTTTTTAATCTTTTGTTCTCTCTGTCTCTTTGCCAGCCTTTACGTACATTATCAAAAGAACGGCCATTACCTAATATATTCAATATTTACACCATCTTAACGGTGCTGGGACAGTTTGTAGTCCATTTTACAAGTTTGGTATACTTGGTTAGAGATGCCAGAGTTCGCTCAGGATACGAGTAAGTAGTTCTTGTTTTTTGTTTGTTTATTTGTTTATAAAGCTTTTTGGTACCAACCTACTTGAGACTGCTCCCTGGTTCTTTGATACAAACTTCATGTTTTAAAGTGATCTAAAGTAAACCCTTCTCCAAAAATTTCATTTGTAAGTTATGTTCCAAACATCAGTTTGACCTTTTAGCATTCAGATTATTCTGTCAAATGTAATCCCTTATTTATTCATATCGTGTTAAATTAATCATGCATTACATTGTAGCATTAAAATTTCAATAATGTCATTGTTTATTCTTGTCAAGCCATCTAATCTGTGCTAGCATGGAAAACAAATGTTAAATGATGATAACAATATATATATATATATATAAACCAGCTTAGAGAAGAAGAAGAAGGAACGAATCGACGCGAAGGCGCTCAGTCATACAATAGTGTAATAAATAAAATATATGCATACATACAAACATATATGTACGTACCTACATCTACATGTATATATACATGCATATATAAATATATATACGTGTGTACAGGACACCACAAATAGACGTAGAACTCAACGAGAAACGAAAACGTAAAAATAAGCATGGAACGGACCATTTTTTTAAACAACGAAAAAACAGAGTACAAGACAACTACACATATATATTGTTTCTCTGTCTTCCCTTCCTTGGACCTTTCCTTTTTCTATGTTTCTGATGAAGAGCTCCGCTTGAAACGTTAAATCCTCCTTCTTTCTTTCCTTTCCTGAGCATCCAATAACACTATACTTGTTCCACATCCTCATGTTGTTGTTTTCTCTTTGTTCATGTTTGGATTAACTATATATATATATATATATATATATAATAGACTCTGCCAAGCTTCACTGAAGAAGCTTGTATCATCCCAAAGCCATAGTAGGCAACATTTACCTTTGGTTTTATAATAATTATATCAGCCCCATTACTATTTACCTCAATATTCATTTAATTACTCGCTGTTTCTCAAATGGTCACAGACAGGTGCCTAAGATTCCACACATTGGAATCAAACCCATGCCTACACTATATATAATGTTTTACCAAATTATTAACACCATGTCTATGTTACATCTATATGTGATATATCTACCTTTTTTTATCTTCTTACATTTTCAGTGAGTATCGGAAAGTCGACCTTGAAGCTAAATTTGAACCCAATTTGCTCAATACCACAGTTTATATTATTTCTGTGACACTTCAAGTTTCCACATTCTTTGTAAATTACACTGTAAGTGCTACTAAACTCTCTCTCTCTCTCTCTCTCTCTATATATATATATATATATAGATATATATATATATATATATATATATATATATATATAGATATATATATATATATATATATATATATATATAAATATTTCAGATATGCTCACTCAATGATATTTCAGGCATAGATCTTTCCACAGTCCTTTGCATCACAGTCAATTGATGTTCTTCCCTTTTCACAGTAACCCACATCTCACTTGCATTTAAGAGTGCAGGTAAGGCGGCACTATTGAAGAGAGTGACACTTAGGATCTTGTCCAGAGTGTGTGTGTATGTGTGTGTGTGTGTGGATATGTATGTATATATGTATCTATGTATGTATGTATGTATGTATATACATACAAAGCAGGAGTGGACTGAGAGTATTAAGGGCCCTTAGGCATAACTGTTTACTGGGTCACTTTGAATGTGTGTTTTGGTAGAGTTAACATGTAGAGTGCAGGCCCCTCAGAGCTCCAGGCCCTCTGGCAGTGCCTGATTGACTGATGGCTCAGTCTGCCCCTGATACAAAGCAAACACATAATATTGTTTTCCTTCTCTTCTTCACCAGGGCGAACCATTTATGGAAGGTTTAAAAGACAACAAACCCCTATTGTATAGTTTATTAATATCTGGCTCTACAGTGTTGCTATTAGCTTCTGGAATCTTCCCACAGATGCTGGATATGTTTCAACTTGTAGAACTTCCAAGTGATGTAAGTATTGCCCACAAGACATTGTGGTTTCTTCTTTCTATATTCTTAAAGACAAAAAATGTCTGTGTCATATGGACACCCGCTTCTCCACATGGCCTCAGGGATACAGGGTTCAGTTTGTAACCACACAGATTTGAGTTCTGTCTCACTGCATGGCTCCTTGGTTCTATTATAGTCTCTGGCTGACCAGTGGAATTGGTTGATGAAAACTGTATGGAAGCCTAGTACTTTAAGTCTGGTACTTATTCTATCAGTCTCTTTCACCAAACTGCTAAGTCGGGAGTACACACACACACACACACACTTTTCACTCACTGCACTTAGCTACACATCCAGCTTTTCCACTCTTTTGTCCTATTTTGTCTCATATTCACGTTGTACCTGCACATCATGCTTCTCTCTTTCTGTGCTAATGCCTCTTAAAAAGCACCCAGTCCTCTCTGTGAAGTGATTGGCAATAGGAAGGGCATCTAGCTGTAGAAACCTTGCCAAAGCAGACATGGGACCTGGCAGAGTCCTCTGGCTCATCTGTTCTAGTCAAACCATCCAACCCATTATCAGCATCAAGTAGACATTAAAAGATTAAGATGATGACAAACATACAACTGGCTTCCACACAGTTTCCATCAACCAAATTCATTCACAGGGCATTAATCGCCCCTGGGCTAGAGTGGAAGACATTTGTCCAAAGTGCCATGCAGTAGAACTGAACCTGAAATCACATGACTACAAAGCAAGCTTCTTAATCACACAGGCATGATGACATTTCCTAAAAATAAAACATAAAATTTTATCATTTTAAAAAAAAACTTTGTTCCCATGATATTTCCATATAAATAATTGATCCAGCCGAGCTCTAATTGTGGAGGGCATCTGTGGAAAGGGTAGACCCAGGAAGACATGGGAGGAAGTGGTGAGAAAGGATCTTCAAATGCTGGGCCTCACTGGTGACATGACAAGGGACCGGGGGGTTGTGGTGGTTTGATGTACTTGAGAAGACACGTCAATCTAAGTAAAATTGCTGTCATCCATACATTCAGGCTTGTCCTTTACAGATGTCAGTGCCACGTAAGATGCAGTTGTACTGGTGCTGCATAAAAGCACCCGTGCCAGTGGCACATGAAAGTCAGTCAGCACACTCAAAGTGGTTGGCATTAGGAAGGGCATCCAGTTGTAGAAACCCTGCTACGACAGACAATTGGAGTCTGGACAGCTCATGCCAGCATGGAAAATGGGCATTAAATGATGATGATGATTTGTATAGTATTTTTTATTCTGTAATCAACTAATTTTCTAAGATGTATTTTAATTGTTTTTTTTTTTTTTTTTTCTTTTCTCCAGTTCTGCCAAACCCTGGTGATTGTCATCCTTTTAGATATGATTGGTTCTTTCGTGATCGATAAAATATGTCACTATTTCTTTGGAAAAGGCAAAGTACGCAAAGTATGAATCAAAGAAAGGAAGTGGGGGGTGGGAATTGATGTGTTTTTGTTGGGGGGGGTCTTATTTTTTGTTTTGTTTTTGTTTGTTTTGGGTTTTTTTTTGTTTTTTTTTAAGAAGACAAAAAGGAATGGCTCGGATACTAGGCAATAAAGAAACTACACAGATGTTGAGTCCAAGAGCATTTATTATTGAAATTACACAACCTTGAAACCATGGCTGATATGGGATCTTTGTTGTTTTTTTATTTTTTATTTTTGTTTTACTTTTGATCTTTTCTCTCTCTCTCTCTCTCATCACATCTGATCTCATGTATTCCAATCATTGATTTGATAACTGTTGGCGCTGCCAGCCACCATTCTTTTCTTGTCATTCTTACTTATTCCAAAAACATTGACATTAATTCTAAAGAAAAAAAAAAAGGAAAAGAGAGACAATCCTGCAGTAAATGCATACACAAACGCTGCATGTACAAAAAAAATGTGAAAACGGGGGGGTTCTGTTCTTTCATAGTTTTTTTTTTTCATACTGTATATTACAAAAAAAAATTGTTTTTTCACTCAAAATTTCTACTACAACCAAATCTTTTAAATATTTCTTTCAACTTAAAGATATTGAAAAGCAAAAAAGTTTAAAAAATAGCAAAAAATATTTCTTGAATATTTATTTCTTTTAATTTAACAATTTTTCTGGAGAAGAAAAAATTTTTCATTTTATTTTTTAAAAAAAGTCCTAATTTTATTAATTTTTCTTCTGCAAACATAATAACATTAGATTTAAATTTGAAAATTAATAACAGTTTAAATATTTATATAAAGTTAATTTTGAATTTCTATTAATGCATTTTTCTAGACAGTCACAGAAATGAAAAAAATATATATATAATTCACTATTAAGGTTGTTGATAATGGGATAAATAATTAAATAATCTATAACGAAGATTAAAAAAGAAAAAAGATTGGAATGGTTTGCGTTTATATATATATATATATATATATACACACACATATATATATATATATACACATGCCATTTCCTCACCTCCCTCCCCAAATATGAGATGATACCTTTTTAAATATTATTTTTTTAAAATTTTTAAACTATTCCCATGATGATAATTAATTGTACAACTGTGAACTAGCTGCTCCAAAGAGACATATCTGAACTTGTTGTACCTGACCAGTAAACGCAGACCATTTTCCTGAAGTATTGACCTGATGACTTGTTGTTAGAATCTCTTCAATAAAATGATCATTGCCAAATTGATTGGAACTGGATGTGTGTGTTTTTGTTGTTTGTATTTTGACTTTCTTTTAACTCCATGTTGAAGAAATATTTAAATGGTATCTTGACAAAAAGAAATATTCATTAATTATTATTTCCTTATTGTCCACAAGGGACTGAACATAGAGGGGACAGACAAAGAGATTAAGTCAATTACATCGACTCCAGTGCGTAACTGGTACTTAATTTATCGACCCTGAAAGGATGAAAGGTAAAGTCAACCTCGACAAAATTTGAATTCAGAACATAAAGGCAGAAAATACTGCTAAGCATTTCGCCTGGCACGCTAACGTTTCTGCCAGCTCGCCGCTATTCATTAATTATATATACACACACATACACAGACCTACATATATCATACATAATTGGCCTTCCATCAGTTATAACAATGAGTGTTCCAGCTGATTCAATCAATGAAACAGCCTGTTTGTGAATTTAATGTGCAAGTGGTGGAGTACTCCACAGACATGTGTACCCTTCATGTAGTTCTCAAGGAGATTCAGCTTGATGCAGCTGGCCCCTTTGAATTACAGGTACAACTCATTTTTTTCCAGCTAGGTGAACTGGAGCAACTTGAAATAAAATGTCTTGCTCAAGAGCGCAACACATTAGCAGAAACCTAACTCATGACGTTACGATTATTAGCTGAAAGCCCTAACCACTAAGCCACTCACCTTCACTAAAGTGGTTGATGTTAGGAAAGGTATCCAGACATAGAAACAGGCCAAATTAGACTGAAACCTGGTACAGCTCTCCTGCTTGCCAACTCTGGTCAAATCATCTTACTCACACCTGCATGGAAAACTGACATTCAAGGATGATAATAAAAATGATCGCTCACATAAATACTTCTATTTGTTTTGGGCTGTGGACATGCTGGGGTAAAATAATCTCAAAATTATATGTTCATTTTTACAGCTGCCTCAAGAGCATTTTTCAGTGCTCTTTATATTTTGCTTTTCAGTGATACTATAGGATAGCCAGAAATGATCTAGTTTGTCAAAAACTATAATTTCTTCAGGTTTGTATGATTTCAACACTGGAGATCACAATCATACAAAAACTTTATTTTTTCTTCAAAATTTGAATTGAAAAATATTTTTGGGATTTAATTCATCCTTATTTCCATAACTTTGCATTTTAATTTGTTTGATGCTTCACATTTTTGAAATGTGACAGATTGAAAAATTATGCTACAATAAAATTTTCACAAATAGTTTTGTTTCAAAATTTCTCTTTTATGGAAGTGAGTGGAAGCAGGGCAGTGGTTAAAGTTAAAATTTTGGAAAGATTTAATTTATTTTTACAGAATTGTAATCTCTGATGTTTAAAAATATACAAATATAGAAAAAGTACAATGGTCGGCAAATTAAATAATTTCCTACTCTATTGTTTAGGATTACTCCTGTTTCCCCCCTCTTAGTATAACAGAAGGGCTGGGTAAGCTGAAAAAATAATCCTTTTTTTTTTTCTTTCAAGTATTTTTCCAAAGAGTTTTAACATGTAGCCCAGTAAACTGGACTACAAAGAAATCTGTAATAGATCTATAACTGTATATACATATTACATGTATGGGTGTGTATGTGTTCATGTATGTATATTGAGTGTCTGTGTATGTATTATGTATATATAATTGAATAAATGAGGACAGTTCTGAAAAAATTATCATTTGTCCAACCCATGCTAGCATGGGAAGCTGACGTTAAATGATGATGATGATAATTTTATTTTCTTAAATACTTCTTGAATTTTTTTTTTTAATTGATTTTTTAAAAATAATTTTTTTCATACAAAACAAAGCTTCTCCCCTTCTGTTGCCAATTGACGTAGACGCTTGCCAGCTGGTGCCCGAACAAGTCTGGCACACTTTTGTCATCGTGACATTCATGCTTTTCCCAAACAGCATTAGGACATAAGTGAAATGAATCCGCATTCCACCTAGAATTGAAACCGCAGCGTCAACATCAACACCAATTATTATGAATTCATGTTATTGCATTTCACGGGAGTCGATTTAAAAAAAACAACAACTTTACTCTATATTTGATATTGTGACATTCATATAATTTTCAAATATATTATTGGGGAAAATAAAGTGAAATGATTTTATCCGAGAATTGAAACCGGGCCTGCCAACATTACAATGAGAAAAGAAAAAAGGAGGTGACTCACTAAATTAAATTTTCGCGCCTGTTCTACTTGTCACAACCCAATATTAACTGTGTCTGTGTGTTCGTTCTATAAAAGATTTCAGTCACTTGATACTAACAGCTTGACGTAAATATTTCACTAAACAGAATTAGTTCATCCGTTTTGGCGCTAATTTTGATTTCTAAACTATTTTTAGAGATGACATCTTGGCAGGCGGACAGACTCGCCTGTGAAGGGAAATTTCTGTTTCTTTAGGGTGACATTAATTATCATTATTACAATTAATTAAATACGGCACTTGCTAGTTATGATTTAAAGTGTATTTTATATTTGTCTCTTAAAATCAAAAAGAAAGAACTAAAGGAGAATTATAGGATATATATGTGTATATATATATATATATATATATATGTGTATATATATATATATATATATATATATATGTACAAATACACACACACACACACATATATATATATATACACGCATATATATATATATACACGTACAAATACATACACACACACGCATATATATATATATACACATGTACAAATACATACACATACACACACACATATATATATACACGCATAAATATATATATACACATGTACAAATACATACACACACACACCATATATATATATATATATATACACGTACACACACTAGCAATGCACCCCGGCGTTGCCTGGGTGTTATGACAGGCAGCTACATTGTATTAATTGTTCTTTCTTATGGGCAGAATCGGCACACGAGGAGGATGAAGCAAAAAATTCTTCTTTATAAACATGATTTTCTAATGAGCAACCCTGCAGTTTCCGTCTACCAAATTCAGTCACAAGTCTGTGGTTGGCCTAGGGCTATAGTAGAAAACACTTGCCCAAGGTACCATGCAGAGGTACTGAACGTGGAACCAAGTGGTTGAGAAGCAAATTTCTCAACCACACAGTCATTCTTGCACCTAATATGTGTGTGTATTTACATTTGTTGTTAAATCGAGTATTGTGTCCCACTATATCTCAAAGTTAGCAGTTCATCATGCGGTGAATTTATAAAATAAATGCCAGATTGAAATACGTACTGAGGTCAGTATGATCAATTAAATTTTTGAAGGTGGTACCCCCATCATAGCGACAGTCGAACGACTAAACCCAGTAAAATAATGTTTAAAGACTTAATGGCTTCAAATTTCTAGCATCAGTTAAATTAGTTTTGTCAAGAGTTTTATGGGATATAAAACTTCATTTTACCTAATATAGTTAGAGTTTTACTGTAAGCTATTTTAACCTTGGCAACAAAGCGGTGAGCTGATAATGTTGCTCACACAACTTCAACTTCAGGGGGAAGAAATGGAGGCCCAGGCGCAGCAGCTCAGAGAAGACATGGAAGCTTTGAGAAGGTTGATTCAAGTTCAAATTTCTGAAAAGTATTCCAGTCCAACTTCTTCAACTGCTGTCTCACCACTTGCTGCTTTTCATTAAACATCAGAATTGTGGCCTGATTACTGGTCAAGATTCTGCATTTATGTTGAGACATACGCCGAGCCTGACCAGCTCACGGCTCAAGTTTTCGTGACGAATCAAACCGCTAACTGGCGAATCTGGCTACTCAACAGAGTCCGCCCAGGGATATTAACGAGATGACGATGGAGGAAATTGTCAACTTTATGAAAGAACAATTCGACCCCAAACGTTTCGTTGTGCGAGAACGTTTCAAGTTCTGGAGTGACAGACAACGGAAGCCAGGCAAAACTCTCCAGGAACTGGCAGCGTATACGTCAAGATGCTGCTACCTGTGACTTCCTTTCGATAACAGACCCTCAAGATGAAGCTTATAGACAGAGATTCATATATTTTGTCAACAATGAAGCTGTTTTGAAGGCTCTTTCCAAGATCAAGGACACAGAGTTGAATGTTGCCCGTGCTGTCCAAGTCGCAACTGAGACCGAAGACACGGCGAAGGCTGCCAACGAAACTGTTGGCGGTTCCAGGCCTGTCAACAAGATCAAGCAGAGACAGAATAAGGGTCAACGAAAAAAAACCACCAACAGTCTAATACCACAGACCCTGAGTTGAAGTGTTACAGATGTGGAAAGGCCCATAAAGTGGCAGACTGCCCCTACAAAGAAGTCAAATACCATTTTTGTGACAAGAAATGACATTTGAAAGCTGTTTGTAAGAAGAAGCAATGGGAACATCGTTTTCAACCTTCCGCGAAGAGAATCACGAAAGCAGAACTCGTGAAAATAATGCTCGGCGAAGTTCCCGACGATACTTTTAGGGTAGTTGCGCCAATCACAATCCAGGACTGTCAGTTCACGGTGGAACTGGACACTGCAACTACGGGAAATTTTGTTTCTTTGCTGGCCCGGAAACAATTAGGAAAACCGAAGTTGGATGATGTCAGACTTCGCTACAAGTCTGCTAGCAAGCACCACCTACCCGTGCTGGGAACTTTTATGGGCCAAACCAAGACATTGGGAATCTCTGTGGATGATGCTCTTGAACTGAAATGCACAGAGAGTCAAGACCAGATTGAAGGTGCAAGAACATCGCGTTCTAAGACTTCTAACCAGCCTTATGCTTCCCTCAGCACTCACCGCGAGTACTCCTGCAGCAACGACTCCCTTTTGGAATTAAGTTTGCACCTGGTTATTTCCAGGAGATTATGGAAATCCTAACCAGGGATCTGCCAGTTGTCAACCGGTGATGGCAAGAAGGGAGGAAGCAAAAACACACAGAAATATATACACATGGATATACGACGGGCTTCTTTCAGTTTCCGTCCACCAAATCCTCTCACAACGTTTTGGTTGGCTCAAGGCTAAAGTAGAAGACACTTGCCTAAGGTGTCACGCAGTGGGACTGAACCCGGAACCATGTGGATGGGAAGCAAGCTACATACACACACACATATAATCAGTTGTAGGGTTTATTAGAATCCTAGTATTTTAATATTCAGGGAGCCGGGAAAGGATTCAGTTCCACATATTCGTAGACGTTACTATAGTTGACTGGTCCAGGTGATGACGTAGGCACATCTGTTGACGTGTGGATAGACGTGAGGCTATTGTAACCTATTTCTTTATTATCCACAAGGGGCTAAACACAGAGGGGACAAACAAGGACAGACATAGGTATTAAGTCGATTACATCGATCCCAGTGCGTAACTGGTACTTAATTTATCGACCCCGAAAGGATGAAAGGCAAAGTCGTCCTCGGCGGAATTTGAACTCAACGTAACGCAGACGAAATACCGCTAAGCATTTCGCCCGGCGTGCTAACGTTTCTGCCAGCTCGCCGCCTGTATGAGGCTATTGTAACCGTTGACTGGTAAAGACGTAATCACGTCTATTCACGCCTGGATGGATGAACGGCTGTTGCACCAATTGACTGTTAACAAAAGGTAAGGATGCAGGCTACTCAATTTATGCTTTTCTGTCTGGCGTCAGACGGTTGTTGACAAAAAAAAATAAATAAATAAACAGCCGATATGCAAATTAACGTTTATACCTCTGATGCACAACGAATACAACAAATGGCAGATATTCGCTCCATTAGCTTTATGGAAGTCTTTGAATCTTTTCAATTGGCTGCGTCTGTTATGTTTGCCTTATTTAAACTGGAATCAAATTTACTTCGGCTGACGTTTATATTTTACCCTCAAATATAATTTCTCTATCTTAGTTATTTCTTGAAGACAAAGACTACAAATCTGTTTTTGTTTAATTTAGTCTGTCAATATTGGCTATTCTGTCTTTGTAGCGACTATTTAAGGTTTTGAAGACAAACGTTGATCAAACCTTTTATGTGTCTTCAGACTTCTTCACAAAGTCTTATGAATGTAGGTGCAAGCAAGGCTGGTGCTTAAGAAGCTTGTTTTGAAATCACCTGGTTTCGACTCAGCGCTGGATTAACCATTAAGCAAAATAAACGCGTACTTAGGGCACCAAGGAAGGTGGGGTTGCACCACAGAAATGATAGATAGTTTACGATACAAAAGAAATCACTTTAAACCTGCTAAAATAATATTCAAAGTGGTTTATACAAATGGAAATATAACTGTGAAATGTTCATGGTGTCGTAGTAAGGATCTGATCAAGTACTTTACTATTAAAAAGAAGTAGAAGCCTTTTCAAGTATAAATGAAGTGTACAAAAATAAACGTTATTTTCCATCTTACTCTTCATTTTATTTTATTTAGAAAAATAAATTTTTATTTTATGGTTTACTAGCAGTATCGCCCGGCGTTGCTCGGGTTTGTAAGGGAAATAACTATATAAGCATTTTTAGAGAGTTATAGCCAAAAAATAGCAAAAAAATGCATTAAAAATGGAAAAAAAATTATGGTAAATTTTTTTTAAATCGTTGGCTCATCTTAGACATTTTTAGAGAGTTACTTCCCTTATATAATAGCGAAAAAATGCATTAAAATGGAAAAAAATGATGGTAATTTTTTTTTTAATCGTAGACCCATCGTAGACGCGCGCTAATACCCAGAAGGGCTCGATATGAATCACGACTATAAGATACCCGGTTTTGGTTAAACTGCACCGCAAAATGTGGGAGTAGTTAGGAATCTAAATCGTAGGAGACAGACACACAACTTCACTTTTATATATAAAGATTATTATTTATATTTTGAATTACATGCATGTTGAGCACCAAAATCTTCTAAGTGCTTAAAACCTCTATGGTCAGTGGTCACAGCACATCAAAGATCTATAATTGTGCAACTTACACCACCCAACTTCGGTTGTGGAATGCAACAACTACCCCAGTTCACTAACATTGCTGACACAAATCTCTCACGGATACACAAGAACTGATTCGCTCGAACTTTTTTCCGTTTTCGATCTTCCCTTTCATCGTCGTTGTAGCCTTCGCTACCAAATGATATCATGTGCAGAATACTCCTCTTTTCTCTGTTATTGAGCTCCCAGTCAGAGTAATTCTCAGTAAATTGGCTCGTGATTTCCATTATGTTGAGGTTGTAACTGAGGTGTTCAGACGTTACAATTCAATCGGGTGTTACTGGTTCTGCAGTAGAGTTTTTAGAACAGAAATGCGGGTTTTGAAGGTAAATCCCGATTCTGGGAGCGACTGTAGCATTATCAAGCGCCAACAATACTTTAGCTTCAAAGTCGTATCCTTCGCAATATCTTTTTACTGTTAAACAAAAGAATGAAATAAACCACTATGTGAACATTTTTGTATCACACACACACACACACACATTAGTTAAGTAGTTCGTCGTGGCTAAGCAATTCTCACAATCGAAGGCCTTTATTTCGATTTTTTTCCTTCTCATTTCATGTCTTTTCCCATGGATAAGCCTCTTGATCAGGACAAATTTCTGCATTATTTGCGGTAATTTCTAATGCTCCGATAAACGAAGTCTTTGTTTTTCCTTTATTTGGTGCAAGGATATAAAAATTTTTCTTAGTTCTGATTGGAGAAATTGGAGAAATATTCCTTATCTATATATTCGATACAACCAGCAGACTAATGCAATTTTTGCTTGAAGAAACAAATACATGTATTAATGATTCCCTTTGACATGCATGGATATTTCGAATCATATTTATAACGTCCTTTGGATAAGGAATGCAGCAACAAAAACATGTGATTTGTGGATAAATACGTAGCAATACATTAAAAGGTTTATGAAGTTCCATTAAAAAATCCTCGTTATTATTGTTGTTGTTATATATATATAATGTATTGAGTATTAAAGGAAATAGTGAGTACTTAGTATGAAAGATTAAGAAAATGAGAGAGACTGAAACAACGTGTTAACGATACGAGATACTTTATTAGACTGCCGTTGTTGTACAAGGTATTTGTTGTGGCGGGAAACCTACTGAATGTCCTTGTATCAAGGGAGACAATGGGCAACGTTGATTGTTCATGTTTGTTGTGATGATTACATAACAATTATCATAGAAAGCTTGATGTTTCAGAAAAGAGGCTCGTTGTCATAATTTCTTTCTAGCAAGGGATGATGGCTCTCTCAGATCTAGCGGGGAAGTGTCCGATTCATTCACAGTCTCAAATGGGAGAAAACAAGGCTGTGTTCTTGCACCACCACTCTTATTTGTTTTGTATTTCTCTGTCATGTAGGAAACAGCGTTCGAGGGTGTTAAAGAAGGAGTAAAGTTTGTTCAACAAACAGCACTTCAAAGCAAAAATTTAGACGTTGGTGCAAACAGTTTGAGACTTACTCTTCTCAGATGATTGTGCACTTGTAGCACACACTCTTGAGGACAGGCAATGGATTCTTAACAACTTCTCGCGTGCATCGAAGGCTTTTGTCTGACCACCAGCATCAAGAAAGACATGCATAAGATCTGGTCATCAAATCTAAGTAGAGACTTCAAACTTGAAATATTCAAAGCCACAGTCGAACCAATTCTACTATATGGCTCAGAAACCTGGACGTTATCAAAGAAGCTTGAGAGGCGGTTGGATGGAACCTACACTCGCCTCCTTATGAGAGCTCAAAATCTCTCGTGGAAGCGCCATCCAACCAAAATGCAAATATATGGGAAATTACCACCTGTGTCATCTCTTGTGAAAGGTAGGAGAGTCCAGTTTGCTGGACAGTGTTGTAGAGCTGAAAAAGAAGTAATTTCTATTCTTCTCCTCTGGAAGCCATCTACTCGCAATACCAGAGGGCGCACACTCTCCTACCCTGATGTAATCTCCAGGGATACAGGCATCCAGCAACAGGACCTCCGTAATGCTATGATGGACCGTGAAGTCTGGCGTAACATAGTAAATTCCATTGTCTCGACCACGGTCGAACAATGATGATGATGAGCATCAAGAAAACTGAGCTTGTCCATCAGCCCATTCGTGACTATCTTCCCGCTGTTGCCGCTATTGTATATGTTGATGGGAAAGCATTAGAAACTGTTTCCTCCTTCACTTATCTTAGCTCCATTGTGTCGAATGATGCGAAGATAGATAAAGAAATTGAGTGTGGAAACGGGGAGGCTAGCTCCGCTTTCTATAAGCTTTATCACAGGTGAAAGTTAATGTATATAAGTCGTTGATTTTGACAACATTGTTTTATGGTGCTGAATCTTGGACTTTATACCGAAAGCCTATCAACCAACCTGACACTTTTCATATGCGATGCTAGCGTACTATCTCCAACATAAAACCGAGTGATCATATTCATAACAGTGAGGTACTAACAAAATGCAACATATCAAGTATTGGAGCTATCCTCATCAAAATACAGCTTAGACGGTCAGGTCTTCTCTTTCGTATGAGTGATATCAGAATTCCAAAGCAACTTCTCTTTGGCCAATTCCCAACAGGAAAGTCAGTTGGAAGGCTACTCTTGTGTTTCAAAGACAAACTAAAAGACAATATGAAGTGATGCAACAACATTCCTTTTTCTTCCTGGGAAAAACAAAGCATCAGAACGCAGGACCTGGCACCAGTCCTGCTTCTCTTCAGTTCAAAGATTTGAGCGAAATTGACTCCAACACCGGGACCAACTTCGTGCAAGCATGAAGGCACGCTGGCAAAACACTGTTTCTCTGAATAGAAACCTTACCTGTCACTGCGGTTTTGTGGCATGAAGCAAAGCAGGTCTTGCTATCCACTCAAGAAAACACATAGTAAATAATCCACAAGCACTTAAGCAAACTGAGTCCTCGACTCGTTCCATTTGCAAAATGGTTTGCAAGGTACCAGCAGGCCTCAAGAGACACATTCATGTCCATAGAACATGATTAACACTTATTTTACTGAACCCTCATTTGTCATTCAGGACGAGAGAATCCATCATATATATATATATATATATATATATATATATATTTCAATGTGTACAAATAACAAAGGGAAATAGATAAATAGTTACCAGGGTGGCAAAAATTCACGTGCCAAGGATATTACAGGCTACTTATAAAGGTAGAAATTGCAGGGTTAAGTGAGATATTTTTGTATAACATGAATTTCTTAATTTATCCATGTATGTATATATATACATATATATACTTCTATACTTGCTGCGAGTATACTCTGCGATGACATCTCTCACGCCGGACTTCTTTCTGATGATGTTGCTATTTATGTGCTCTCTCAACGAGATACCAAGCATTGACCTTTCCATGGCTCTTTGAGCCGTTATCAGTCTTTGCTCTTCTCTCTTTGTGGTAGCCCATGTTTCACTACCATATAACATTGCAGGCAGAACTGCACTGTTAATGAGGTTGGCGCGGGTTGTCCTGTCCAACCTTCCCTTGAGCACATTCCTTATGCCATTGAACGCCTTCCATCCGGCCCTTACTCTCCGTGAGATCTCCTTTTTGATATCCCGGCGAGTATAGATGGGCTGGACACGTCGCCCGGCTCACCGATAATCGGTGGAGGCACGCAGTTGTCGAGTGGTATATATGAGAGAGAGAGACATATACACTTATCCTTTGTCTTTTACTTGTTTCAGTCAGTGGACAGTGACCATGCTGGGGCACAGCTTTGAAGGGTTTTAGTCAAACAAATTGATCCCATTACATTTTTTTTTTAATCTGGTACTATTCTATCAGTTCCTTTTTGCCGAACTGCTCATTCACAGACTGAAACAAACACCAGATGTAAAGCTGTGGTGAAGGAACAAACACAAACTCACACACACACACAATGGTTTATTTCTGTTTCCGTCTCAAAAATTATTTACAAGCCTTTATTCGTCCCGGGGCAATAGTGGAGGACTCTTGCCAAAAGTGCTGTGCAGTCAGACTGAACCCCAAACCCCATGGTTGGGAAGTAAGCTCCTTAACCACACGCCCACGCCTGCGCCTAGATATTCGTTAAATACTCTTTTAATGCTGTGTCCCGCTTTATGTAATATCAAACAAGACTCGCTTTTAACTGTTACTGTAGATTCATTGTAAATGCGCGCGCGTTTATATTTGAATTGTGGCCACACCGGAGCACCGTCTCTGTGCGTACCACCAGTGTTCGCGGGAAGTGATTTCAAAATTATTCCCGCTACAACCTTAACCACTGATAATTTTAAATCGTTTTCAAATAATAATAATGAAATTATTGTATACAGTGCTCAGGTGCACCACAACTTGTCAGAAAGTGCATATAAATTACATGCAGTAATGTAGAAATGTCTGGAAAGCGAACAGTGTATGAGTCAGATACAGCTTGTGTGTGTATGGAGGGGAGAAAATCAAGTGTAGTGTTGGCGAATCTCAGAAAGCATGGAAGTTTTGAAGGATGCAGTGCTCCGACAACTAACAACCGATGCCGGCAGTTTGTTCCATGCTTCAGCAACTCTCAGCGTGAAAAAATGTTTCCTGAAGTCATGGGAGCTGAGCTGTTTTCTTACTTTGTAAATATGTCCACGGGTGTTAGATGGGTGGAGTTTGAAGAGGTGCTCAGAGTTATTGTTTGTGTGATGGTTGATAATTTTATGGGTGTCTGCCAAGTCAGCTGCCAGACGTCGGAGTTTCAATGTGTCCATGCCCAGGGAAGTAAGGCGTTCAGGATATGGCAAATGCCTGATGGAGGGTATTCTTTTGGTTACACGTCGCTGAACAGCTTCAGATTAAAGGACTTAAATAAACAACAAACACAAGTTGTAAACTCGTGGTGGGGAACACACACACACACACACATTCGCGCGCGTGACGTGTTTCTGTCTATGAAATTAATTCGCAAGGCTTTGATCGGCCCGGGGGCCATAGCAGAACACACTTGCCTAATCTGCCGCCCGTTGGGACTGAACCCTAACCCACTTCGTTAAGGATCTCACTTTGTAATCACATGGTTTTGGGTTCAGTTCCAATGCCGCACATTGAGGCTTTGTTCTCTCATAGCCTGGGGCCGGAGAAAGCCTTGAGAGTGGATTTCGCAGACGGAAACTGAAAGGTCATCGTCTGTGTGTGGGTTCCCCACCGCTGCTTTACAACTTGAGTTTGTTGAAGTCCGTAAATTAGCCGTTCGATTTGTTTAAGCCGTGCGAATGTTCCCTGCCATTGCTTCACAAACGGTGTTAGTTTGTTTACGTCTCCATGACTTGGCGGTTCAGCAAAAAAAAAAAGGAAAAAGACCCATAGAATAAGTACCAGGCTTTTAAAAAAAAGTAGTACTGGTGCTGATTCGTTCGACTAAAATTCTTCAAGGCTGTTGTCTCTTCCAAAGTCATCTCAGGATTGTCTCTATAGTAACTGTTACTGATGATACCCATTGAGCTAGAAATACCTTCATTGGTCAGATCGACGGCGCCCTGAGATGAGTTGGTGTTTAACACTCTTTGCCCAAAACGAGAATTTTCTCCACTGCAAACTGTAATAAAAATGGCCATTTTTAAGTTTAAATACATCACAAACATATTTGAACCGATTTAAAAGCTTATATATCATTTTAATATTATTACACAGGCCTCCTTATTTTATTCTAAAATCACAGGCAGATATCATTCTAGATATTCCCGTTTGTGGTCACGGTGCTTCTGAAAAATAAACAAACATTGGCATCAGTTTAAAATCTTTTGAATCACTTATTGTCCAAGCACGAGAGTCAAACAGTCTTTTCCGGTCTTGAATA
This sequence comes from Octopus sinensis, assembly GCF_006345805.1. NCBI lineage: Eukaryota > Metazoa > Mollusca > Cephalopoda > Octopoda > Octopodidae > Octopus > Octopus sinensis. The sequence goes on along the minus strand of NC_043017.1, from coordinate 19,038,503 downwards.
CAGAAGCATTTTCAAAAAGTATTTTCGGAAGTAAAATGTGCAAGATAACATACTTTTCCAGAAAACGCCTGTTTCATCTACTCTGGATATAATTTAATGGCAAATGAGAGGTAGCGCCCGTGTGATCATAGTCTTAAGAACCAGGAGAAATTTCTTAATGGCCTGGGCGTTTGTACACGCAGTTTCACTAGACATACGGATGCCATGTAGGTTATTAAACCGTCATTTGAATGTACAAAACAAACCACAACTAGCTGTGAATGTTTGGTAGTTTTCTCATAACTCTTGTGTTTGAAGATGCTTCTGGTTCTTGCTTTTTCCATTGCAGTAAGTTGACAATATCAGGTTGCGTTTCGTTTCCTAGTTCACTCACTTATATAGGAAGTATAATTTCTGTATTTGTGGCTTCCCACGAAAATTTACCCTTTGAACGAGTCACCTTTGTTGAAAAGCAATTCTTTCTGATTTAGGCACAAGACTAGCAAGTTTGATACTATCGACCTCAGTATTTGATTTGGACTTCATTTTATTGAATCCGAGGGATAAAAAGCAAATTTGAACTCAGACCGTTAAGAGTCAGCAGAAATAACCAAGGACGCTTGTCCGAAACGCTAATCCAACGTCCTGAAAAGTTTTCATACAAATATCTCGCCATTATGCGCTGGTTCCAATTATTGGGAGAAGGCCAGCAATTTTAAGGTGAAGTGTTTCGTCAATTACACCGACCCCAGTGCTCGACTGGTACTTTATTTTATCGACCCGGAAAAGGGGAAAGGCAAAGCTAACCCCAGAACGTAAAGAGCCAGTATATACTATACAATCACCACTAAAGATGTGATATAAAGTATGTGGCATTAGTTATTAGAGCAAGGCAACGAGTTGGCAGAAGTCGGGGAAGAAAAAAAATGTCTTGCGGCTTTTTACGTTTTGAGTTCAGATCTTTCTGAATTTAACCCTGTTTTTCATCCTTCCTGGGTCGATTAGATAAAGTACCGAGGTCGATGTGATAACACCTCTTCCCTTTAAAATCCTGTCCCCTTGGGATTATTTCAAATACAGCCATTGATACTGCTTTCACTACTACTTCGCCATCGCCGACATTACTAACTGCTGGTACTGCTAACACCACATTTATTAACAACTACTATTAAAGCCCCCATTACCACCACCACTTCTGCTGCCTATTAATACTGCTAAGTCCACCACCACTTCTACTAACGC
>NC_043017.1:19029782-19032282 GCF_006345805.1 Octopus sinensis | reverse complement strand
GACAACACTAAATCGCATGCGAAAACCTGACCCAACACCAAAACATTACGAAATTGGTGAACATGAGACAGAAACAAATAGATGCAAACAAATAGAAAACTAGTAATAGAGGGAATAGAAAAATGAACGAGTAATGACCGAGCTAACGACATAACACAAAAGAAAATGTAACAGAAAACTCTTGCGAGGGAGAAAAGCACATCGTGACTGCCCTAAGATGACTATCAAGAGGGAATAATGGCCCTAAAAAGGGCCTTTGAGTTGTGGAAAATAAAACGCTTGCTCAATTTACTTCTTAGCAGCGGCTTTCTTGGCAGGCTTGGTTTTCTTAGCAACAGGCTTCTTTGCGGGAGCCTTCTTTGCGGGAGCTTTCTTAGGTGTCTTCTTAGCTGCTGGCTTCTTTTTAGCTGGCGACTTGGCACCCTTGGGTTTTGCTGTTTTTGTGGCCTTTGCCTTTTTAGCAGCAGCACCTTTCTTGCCACTGGGCTTCTTCTTGGCAGCCACTTTCTTCTTAGCAGCTCCCTTAGGCTTCGCAGGTTTCTTAGCCTTGTCGGATTTAGCTACCTTGAAAGAACCAGAAGCACCGGAGCCTTTAGTCTGGATCAGGGAACCCCCATCAACACCATGTCTCAAAGCAAGCCTCAAGTTGCTCAGGAACTGAGTGTTATTCTCGACGTTGTTGTTTGCCAATATGTGCTTTGCAATGCTGGCTCGAGAGCTACCGTTCCTCTCTTTAAGAGCTGTTATGGCAGCTTTAATCATCTCCTTGAATTTGGGATGTTTGGGTGGTACTTTCTTCTTAGCGGCTTTCTCAGTCATTGTGGTAGATTGTGGTTTACAGAGAAAACGATTATATTTACTGAGCGAATGTCAAACGTGTGATATGAATGGGCAGAGTTACGGCTGGCGATTTATAGCAAACGCGCCGACGTAGTAGAAGTCACCCGGTTGCTGTTGATATGCACAACGTTAACAGTGAACGTTTTCAATGAAATGTGTTTACCAGCCTTACAAAATTAACCAGTTCGGATATTAAAATGTATCTTTATTCGGCAATTTTTTGACAAAATAAAAGAAAACACTTTGTTCTATCATTCCATGTGTTTTTCCAAGTTTTTATATGACGAATTATAGTTAGAAAGCATTTTATATGTAGACAACTCATACTGCTCACAACATGATTACTTGTGAAATTTTAAATAAAATTCCATAATTTATTTAAAAGTATACATTTTTCGTGACCAGAAATTAAGATGAGATCCTATTCTAAATATTCATAACATAATTTTGAAAAAATAAGTTTATTATTTAGATGATATTGTCGTTTGTATTTGAGCAGGTAACACACGTCAGAGTTACGGTTGCAGCCATCAACAACCGTAAGCAACATATTGGAAAGTTTTGTTTGGATGTAAATAAAATTAAAATATTATTGTCAAATAATACAATATATATTGTAAATCGAATCATTATCGTAGTTGTATTTTGATTTTAGAGTTTTAATAATTAGATTAAATTATATAAGTTTGTTTTGCCGCGTTTTCGGCAGGTAGTTTAACTCGCATAATCTTTCTTTCAGTCAAGAAATTAATTGCTAACTGATTACTTAAGAAGACACATCAAAATATTAATTACAAGCTAATAAATTAATTATTGGACAATTTAATTAAGAATTCGGTAACTTCGTGTTGCGAAGGTAAGAGGACTAGCAATATAAATACTGTTCTTTTTAATAAGTTAATCGAAATAAAATATTTACCACCAAAATATCATAATCTTAACTACAGTATGAAACAATATAAAACATCGAAAATATTAAAATACAAAAGTAAAGGAGAAAAGTTAAAACTTTATTGCATTAATTATTAACTTGACTCCTATTTGCTATTTATTAAAATAAAAGGTTCTTAAGATATAAATTATATTTTAAGACCGATTTTCTTGAAACTGTTGAAAACTTTTTGTCAATTTAACCTTTTCTCATTTATGGAGAAATATAGCATTTTTACTATAATTATTAGCGAAAATATATTTTCAATATAGCTACAAACAAAAATATTTTAATTGTACATGAAAAATCCATCACAATAAAAGTTTTTTTTTTTTAATTAGTAATACTATGCTTATGAATTTGTGTAGGAGTGCGTGCGTGTGTATGTATGTATGTATGTATGTATGTATGTATGTATGTATGTATGTATGTATGTATGTATGTATGTATGTATGTATGTATGTATGTATGTATGTATGCATGTATGTACGAGAAGTGCTTTGAGTAAAAGAAAATACAGGAGGATCAGTTAATTATGGTTTTATTTAGCATATTCCCATCTCAGATTCGCACACGTATCTTTCAGTATTTTTAAGCTCTGTAAAAAACTCAGAAGGTTGGGCTTCCAACCAGGCCTTTGGCGATACCCTTACACCAGGAATTTTTCGACATCCCATCGTATACATATGTGTGTGTGTGTGTGTATACATAGTTAAGTTTATCTACTAT
>NC_043017.1:19024782-19027282 GCF_006345805.1 Octopus sinensis | reverse complement strand
TGGTTGTACAAAGGAGGAGAAAAGTGGTATGATGACACCTTGTTCTCTGGACCAGAAGGTTCTTAAGATCCAGGAACTCATCCTACGAGCCATATCGACCTTATTGTTGATGTGGGCACTCCAACTGAGATTGTCATCAACAATTACGCCCAGGTCTCTGATATTGTTAGAGGCTGTGAGCGGTTCCCCTGAATAAGTCCTGGGATCGATTTGTTCGACTAAAGGCGGTGCTCCAGCATGGCCGCAGTCAAATGACCGAAACAAGTAGAAGAGTAAAAATATAATTTTATAAAAATATTTCCTTCAAACTTAAAAATTAGAGATATCTATATATATAAAACTGTAGTTGTGTGAGTGTCTGTCTCCTACAATTTAGATTCCTAACTCCTCCCACATTTTGCGGTGCAGTTTAACCAAATTCGGGTATCTTATAGTCGTGATTAATATCGAGCCCGTCTGGCTATTAGCGCGCGTCTACGATGAGTCTACGATTTTAAAAATAATTTAACATCATTTTTTTATTCCATTTTAATGCATAATTTTTCGTGTGTCGATGGCGGCGGAGTTGGCGTCCACGCTCAAACACCTGCACCTGTGTTTGCTTCTCCCCCTTCTTCCCTCCCTCGTGAAGCTGTGGGTAAGGGAGTTTAAGGAAATCAACGTCGTAATGCGTTGTCAAGGAGACCAGCGTTCTTTTAGAACAACGACTTCATGGCTTGAAGACACCAAAACAGAAATGGCTAAGAAAGCCCGAATTGGCATCTATAAAGGAAGTAACTCTCTAAAAATGCTTATATAGTTATTTCCCTTACAAACCCGAGCAACGCCGGGCGATACTGCTAGTCTTGAATAAATTAAAGAATATGAATCTTAAATATACGATCACACATGAAGTAAAAGTAACGTATTTTATTTTCAGTATTTTTCATTTTCTAACTTTAGAGCATGTGTCTTTACGTATGATGCTAGTCCCTACGGTGATCTTGCTAGCATTTGTACATATAGTGCCCACCCCTGCCGAATTTGTGTCTTCATAACTTTCCAAAAAATGCATATTTTATGATAAAAATTTCTACAAATATTTTTCAGATGGTGTAGATTACGATTATTTCGGAATTTAACGTGCAAAAAAAAAAAAAGATAGGAGGAAATAGGTGGGTGTGCTCACATACTAACATATCTCGGAATTTTTTCGAAGTTTTAAATTTCCTTTTGTAAATGTATATATATGATGTAAACCAGTTTGTATGTCCGCGCACCCAGCAGTCATTGTTTTTCATGCGTAATTTTGATATGATCCCAATCGACATCAACTGAAAGGTATTTGTAAAAGAAAAAATTCATGAACAAATCCCAGTTTCTCTGAAAGTTATGAGGAAACAAAATGAAGAACATTACCAAAGTCTCTACCCTGTATGCATCACACATAGCCAATCACTAAAACAAGTAGAAGATAAAAGATATCTATCTAGTTATCTATCTATCTATCTATCTATCTATCTATCTATCTATCTATCTATCTATCTATCTATCTATCTATCTATCTATCTATCTATCTACCGCGAGTGTCGCGTTGCTCTCAAGCAACTCTGCCGTCCTGGGTCGACCTTAAGTGACTTCAACACAACCAAAGCATTCTATAGGGGTTTAGTGGAGGGGAGGTACGACGACGAGCTCGGGGCGAACCTGGACGTCGACGAGGAGTACCTGACCCGCCTGTTCGGGACGACTTTCGGGCCAGGGCCCATGGACAACTTCCAGAGATCCCTGGCCTGGCAGTGCTACCGAGAAGCGCTACCCGTTCGGGATAAGCTCTACAGACACGGCTCGAGAAACACGGGGCCGACCTGCCCGAGATGCGGTCAGAGCGACGAAACCGTTCTGCACGCACTCGTTCAGTGTCCAACAATTTCCGACCTGTGGGCTTATGTCGAACAACTGGTGTCACGTGTGGGACGAGTCGGTTTATCAGCTGAGTCTATCGTCAATATTGTCACGCCTCCTTCCTTCAAACGGGAAGGAAGAGCTATTTTCATCATCCTTGTGGCTATGGCGAAAGAATGTATCTGGTGGACGCGTCTGAAAGGATTGGAGACAAACACTTTCCTCTCTGGTCAATCTCTCATCAACTTCTTCAAGTACCACTTGAAAAGGAAAGTGAGAGTAGAGAGGCAAGTTTTGTCTAGCGAATGTTTTAAAAAAAGATGGGTGAATGTAGCAAGAATGGCACGTATGAATGACGAAGCCACCTTGAGCATAGTCCTATGAACCCAGAAATCGAAAACAGAGAGTTGCTTATTTGCAAAAAAAAAAAAAAAAAAAAAAAAAAGAAATATAAAATGTGACTTCATTGACCGAGGTTACCGTGGTCTTTTCCGCAGGCTTTTCTTTCCACGGGTAAACCTCACCTGTCCTCCCCTTTACACTTCATATTGACATTTCTGTGATAACGATCCCTATTGATCATTTTTTTTTCCTCTCCCCCCCCCCCCTTTTTTTT
>NC_043017.1:18629782-18652282 GCF_006345805.1 Octopus sinensis | reverse complement strand
AATGATTTCACCATTGATAACTACATGTCATATATTTTTCCTAAGTGTATCTCTACAGATTTTCGATAGAATTTAGAACCAGTAGTGGAAGTTTTGACATTTTGTAACTGCTGGTGCTGACTTTAATTTCTATAGAAGATCTGTGGAGAAATGCTTCAAAGTGATTGTATCACACTCCGGACACCAAAGCTAAAACACAGAATCATCTTATAAGTCTCTGATGTACTTGGTAGTATATTCTGGTTGCAAAACGAAATACAATGTCTCTACCAGTAATTGATACACACACACACACACACACGAAGGGGGTCTGAAAAGTTCCTGGCTTTGAGTAAAAGAAAATGCAGGAGGATCAGTTAATTATGATTTTATTCAATATATTCTCCTCTTGGATTCACATACTTATCACAGCAGACTTTCAGTTTTTCTAGGCCTGGTAAAAGAACTCAGAAGGTTGGGCCTCCAACCAAGCCTTTTGCTAAACCCTTAATGCCAGGAACTTTTCAGCACCCCTTTGTACATTTACAGACACACACAGACACACACACACACACACACACATGCACGCACACACACACACACACTTGTTTAGAAGTTCTTGTTCCTGTATATGTCTGACCATTCTCTCATTCCTTTGTCATATTGTTCTTCATTTATTTTTGCTATGATGATATTTTCTAATAGGTGCAGGTGTGACTGTGGTAAGAAATTTGCTTCCCAACTACATGGTTCTGGGTTCAGTCCCATTGTGTGGCACCTTAGTTGAGTGTCCTCTACTATAGCCTCAGGCTGACCAAAGCCTTGTGTGTGGATTTAGTAGACAGAAACTGAAAGAAGCCTGTTGTGTGTGTGTGTGTGTGTGTATGTGTGTGTCCTTCCCTAACTTGCTAATTGATGTGGGTATGTTTACGTCCCCCATAACTTAACAGTTCAGTAAAAGAGACTGATAGAATAAGTGCCAGGCTGAAAAAAATAATAGTTCATGTAAACTAAAAATTCTTCAAGATGTGCCCCAGCATGGTCACACTCTAATGACTACATCAAATAAAAGATAATTTTCTTTAATTCAAGTTGTCTTGGTTTTGCATCAATATCGACCATTCCAAGAAGGATTTCAGAAGAGTTTATATGTTTTCTTCACCATTTCACTCTCTATAACATTGCATTGTACTTTGCCAAAATTTGTTTACAGATTTTGCCCTTGTCTTGGAAAATGCTTCATTTCTTGCTGCCGGCCTTCAAAAGTGAGTACCCCACATTCCTTTCTCCCCTATCAGACACTTGAAGTTTATGAGCCAGTATGGGAGTATCTGTATAGCAACCTAACCTGCTAGAAAAAGCAGCCAAAATCTCACTCTCGAATTATCAATTACTATCTAAGACAGAACATATTGATAGTGTAGTCCTAGATACACTGTGTCTAAATAAAAGACAGGATGGTCACTGCTAGAACACCTCTGGTCATAAGTCAACAGGATCAGAGCTGGCCTGGTGCTAAGCAACAAGGAAGGACACATTAGATAATGTAGTCCTAGACACACTATGTCTGAATAAAAGACAGGATGGTCACTGCTGGAATATCTTTGATTGTATGTCTGCTGGATCAGGACTGACCTGGTGCTATATAGCAAAGAAGCATACATGAAGTGATGTAGTCCTAGATACACTGTGTGAATAAAAGGCGGGATGGTTGTAGCTAGAATGCCTTTTATTATGAATCTACTGGAACAAGACTCACCTGGAGTTAAACAACAACAAAGAAAGACACATTAAGATAATGTAGTCCTAGATACACTATGAATACAGACAGAGGCTGTTGTAGCTTGAACAACTTTAATCATACATCTGCAGGATCAGGACCGACCTAGGGTTAAACAACAATAAGGGGTGGCACATTAGATAATGTAATTCTAGATATGCTATCTGAATTATAGATGGGATGGTCACTGTTGGAATATCTCTTATCTTGGGTCTGCTGAATCATGACTGACACAGTGCTAAACCATAACAACAACCATTGTTCTTGTTTTGTGTTTTTTGTGTCTTTTAACTGTTTGGGCCAGTATGGAAGAAGGGATATGCCTATGACCTTTGCAGGTTCTCTGAGGCCAGTGAGGGTTGATGCTGTCCAAGACTGATGCGTAAAAGAAGGAGAAAAATCCTGGGGTGGCGGTTGATTCTTTCAGCTCATGTCTCGCTGGCCACCAACACGTTTTTAAAAAAGAAAAATAAAGATTTTAGCTAAAAATGCTTCAAGATGGTGCCCCAGCATGGCCACAGTCTAAGATTGAAACAAGTAAAAGAATATTAAGTACTTGTTCAACACTTCCTCATACAGTCATCATGCATTTACAACAAGGAGCAACCACAAAACTATAACACACACCACAGAACAGTTTGATAGATAAATATGAAGTGGTTTCTAAAAGTCTCAGGACTAGTTACGTTTAATAAAAAGTAACTTATTTACCTAAGTTTTAACATCATCTCCTTCAAAATAGTCAACTTGCACAGCAATATACTGGTCCTAGCATTCCTGTCATTTTTGGAATCGAACCTGGAAATCGTTTTGTAGCGTAGACTCTATACATACATGCATTCGAACGTAGCAGGGACCAACTGGCCTTCATCTGCTGTTTGTATCCAGATTGGTTGGTATTGGCACAATTTCTCTCTTACTCTGTTGTGCCAACTGACCACAAATAGCCAGTCAGAGACTTTAGGTAGCATCAGATGAACAACCTTCTTCAAGTTCTATTTTGAGCCTACTGCTTCCTATAAAAACCCAGCTTGTTCCTCATTATATGTCTTTGGTTTCAGCCCTTTTAAGATCTAGTCACTGACCACACAAGTCACAACGAAAGAAGGGCACTCAACCAATTTGTTGGGAGTTACATGTCTGGATGAAAACAGTTTCATTTAAATTCGTTGGTACTCTTGTGTGTTTCAAGCATGATGCTAGTTGTTGACACTTGAAACTCAAGAGTATCAATGAATTTGAATCAAACTGTTTTGATCCGTATATATATATATATATATATATATATATATATATATATATCCTTCGAAACGTAGAGTAGATGAAACCTTTAGCGACTGAAGAAGGGGTTTTTTCTTTGTGTTAATTGTCCTGTACTCTATTTTTTTGCTGTTTTTAAATAAATGTCCAGTTCCTTTGGTTTGTGTCTATGTTTTCGTTTCTCATTGTGTTCGACGTCCTTTTGGTGTCCTGTACTCATATATGTGTGTATAAGTACATGTAGAGGTAGGTACGTACATATATGTTTATATATATGCATATGTTTTATTTTATTTATTATATATATATATATATATATATATATATATATATATATGTTAATTAATGCTAACATGCTATCTTAAAGATAGAGTCTTGGCCGTGACATTATTTTATACATGTATATTTCTTTTATGCAGCTTAAACTTGACTGTAACACCAGGAGAACTCATTGTCATCTGTGGAAAGAGTGGAAGTGGGAAATCTGCATTGCTCCAATCCATGATTGGGTGTATCCCTAAAACATCTGGATCGTTCAAACGGAAGGTAAACCTTGCCAAATCATTCATTTGTGTTCCTTTATTTTGTTTTTTTTGTCCTACTTGCTGCTGTTGCTGTTGTTGTTTAGTCCCAGATCAGTTCTGATATGTACGTATATACACAAACACATTCTTTTATGTTTTTACTTGTTTCAGTCATTTGAACATGGCCATGTTGGAGTACCGCCTTTAGTCGAACAAATTGACTCCAGGACTTATTCATTGTAAGCCTAGTACTTATTCTATTGGTCTCTTTTACCAAAGCGCTAAGTTACAGGGATGTAAACACACCAACACCATTTGTCAAGTGATAGTGGGGAGAACAAACTCAGACACACAAATACATATATATATATATATATATACGACAGGCTTCTTCCAGTTTCTGTCTACCAAATCCACTCACAAGGCTTTGGTCAGCCCGAGGCTATAGTAGAAGACACTTGCCCAATGTGCCATGCAGTGAGACTGAACCTGGAACCATGTGGTTGGGAAGCAAGCTTCTTACCACAGAGGCACACACATATGGTTCAAAATTGTACAAAAAACAAGAGAGAAACAAGAAATATGGAAGAGACTTTGACATTTCGAGCCTGTGCTCTTCTGCAAGAAGGAATGAGGAAAGAAAATGGGGATATTTTTTTTTTCATCTTTTCTAATTTCAGTCAGACCTAGTCACTTTCTCTGAATATCCTACCTAAAACACTTCAAAACTCTCAATTGATTGCCTGGCCCTGGGGGATGAATTCTCAATGTACAGTCCCACATTTCTGAGGGTGACACTCATGGCAGGTCCTCCAGATTGCTCACTGTCTACCAGGGATGTTCTTCCACTTTTATGTTCATGTGTTTATATATATATATATATATGTATATATATATCTCTATATATAAAACTGAAATGCGTTTTTACTGCTTGGTTCGCTTTCAATGCCACTACATCCCGTCCGATTCGCTCCAAAATTTACAGGGACATGTAGAATGAGGTGACGATGCGCGTGGGCTACCTTAGAAATCCCTATCTTAAAAGGTGTGGTTGCTAGGGGCCATCTTCCTACCTCACCCTATTTCCTCCAGTACTCTGTCACTCCTCTTCATTTGACAATGCAACTACCGTTATTTAATGTAAAGTCTTCCTCAAATCACTCTGTAGCTATTTACTCTCTTCCAAGAACATTTTCACTCACTCTATCTCTTACCTTCCTCTACATTTTACTCATGTATCTCTCAGCGTTCATGGACAGTAACAAATATTACTCGCCATCCCCATCGCCATCGCATTCTATTGTCTACCTGTCAACACACACACACACACACACACACACACACATATATTCATATATCTAATATTATATTTTTATTTTTATGCTTTTGTTTTTGGTTTTTTACTGTTTCATTTCCGTATTAGTGGTTTTATCTCTAATTTAATTTCTACAGCGTGCACACACACACACACACACACACACACACACACACACACACACACACACACACACACACACACACCTATATGTAGCCCCAGTACACCCGAATGAAATCGGGTTCTCTTCATCAAAATGTGAAAAGGGGTCTACAATTATCATCGCCACAACTTATGTATGTCTTCCTCACTCACTCACTCTTTTTCCTAATGATAATTATCATCGCCACCACCAACACCACCAACACACAATCTGGACAATCTTTCTCTTATAACAAATCATGTTTACATTGCAACGACGTCTGCCACCTCCGCCGTCTCTATTTATTCTGCAAATGACCAGAACTCGGGAAACTTAGTTTAGTGTTCTATGGTCTATGACCAGAACTCGGGAAACTTGGTTGAGTGTTCTATGGTCTATGACCAGAACTCGGGAAACTTGCTTGACTGTTCTATGGTCTATGACCAGAAATCGGGAAACTTGGTGAGTGTTCTATGGTCTATGACCAGAACTTGGGAAACTTGTTGTGTCTCATCTTATAAAATGTGGCCCCAGTAGACCCAAATTAAATCGGGTTATATTAACCAAAAGGTGAAAAGGGGTATAAATGGGGCTGGAAGGGGATTAAAATTTAAAGGAGCGGGTGTTTAGCAATTCTCTGTTACATCAAGCTAAAAAATTTGCTCCAGCCTTTTAATCGTCAATGTGTTGCCGTCCATGATGAAGGAGTTTTCAATGCTTGCCATCGTGAGTCTACTGTCGTGAGAAAGAATCAAGTCAAAACTTGGTTTTTAGGGATTTTCTTTTACATCAAGTTCAAACTTTTACGCCAGCCGTTGAACTGTCAATACGTTGCTGTCCGTCGTTAAGAAATGCCAGCCATGGTGACTCTACTATCCTCAAATTCTATCCCTTCAAACTTTGGTTTCCAATATTTTATTATTTTTATTCAGCTCGCAAGTTCGTCTGTCCCTTTTAAATGTTAGTGTTTTGCTGTCTGTCTTGAAGCAGACCTTTCCTTTGTAACTGCCTGATATTTATGATTGATCTTTCTAATATTTTATTTCTCAACTTACTCAAGATCTTCTGTGTTTATAAATGGGAGAGAGATACATAAAGATAGAGAGTAAGAGAAAGCGAGGGGAGGTCCGAGAGAAAGGAAGAGTAAGAGAGTGGGAAAGTGAGAGAGAAAGGAGAAAGAAACAAAGAGGGAGAATCAATCATCATCAAATCATCATCATCGTTTAACGTCCGTTTTCCGTGCTAGCACGGGTTGGACAGTTTGACAGGGGTCTGGGAAGCCAGGAGGCTGCACCAGGCTCCAGTCTGATCTGGCAGTGTTTCGACAGGTGGATGCCCTTCCTAACGCCAACCACTCTGTGAGCGTAGTGGGTGCTTTTTTCGTGCCGCCTGCACAGGTGCCAGGGGGGCTGGCAGCGGCCACGATCAGTTGGTGCTTTTTACGTGCCACCAGCACAGAAGCCAGTCAAGGCGGCGCTGCAATCCGCCACGTTCGGATGGTGCTTTTTACGTGCTGAAAGGAAGCAACAGAAAGTAACAACCACACTCTTACCCGCGCGTAGAGCGGGTCACCTTCAGCTAGTATATATATATATATATTATATATAATATATATATAATATATATATATCTATATATATATATGTGTATGTGTGTTGTGTGTGTTGTGTGTGTGTGTGTGTGTATATATATATAATAATATATTATATATATATATTTATATATAAACATAATAATAATATTAGGGAGTATAGCTCCAAACTTACAGGAAAAATTCAATTTAGTATTAAATCAAATTTCACAGTATAAATATATAAAATATGAATTAGAGATAAAACCACTATTATGCAACTGTTTGAGTTGCATAATAGTGGTTTTATTGCTAATTCATATTTTATATATAAACATGTATATATATATATATATATATATATATACACACATATACATATATATATTTATATTTACACACACACACACACACCACACACACCACACACACACACACATATATATATATATATATATATATATATATATATATATATATAAAATGCCTGTGTGTGCATATATATGCATACATACATACATACACACACTAACACACACACACACACACCACATATATAGATATTATAATATATTTAATATATACTAGTAATATTTAAAAACTCACTATTTTGATTTAGTGTCCTTCAAACTATTCACCTTGGGAGTCAAAATACCTCTTCCACTGCTGGAAAAATTTCTGAAAATCACTTTTTGGGATACTGTAGAGCTGTGCCATTGAATTTTGCTTAATGTCTTCTGTTGCCTCAAATCTTCTGCCTTTGGGTGCTTTGTTGAGCTTTGGGAATAGCCGAAAGTCACGCAGAGCCAAGACTGGGGAGTAGGAAGCCTGACGAAAAAGTGGGGTGTTTTACTTGACATGGAACACTTAGATGATGTGGGTGGGATGACCTGACTAAACTGATCCGTGGCTGATTCTAACATGCTTCTCTTCTGATTCCAACTTCAGCATCAATCTGCTCAATGGTCACACGATAGTCTTCATAGACTATTCCTTGAACCTTTGCAATCATTTCATCAGTTCTGCTAGATGATGGTCTGCCACAATGTGGCTCCCTGTCCGCTGCGGTGCAGCTATCTTTAAACCGGATGTGCCACTTCTTTATTTGTGTTTTTCCTAAAGCTTCATCTCCAAAGGCCTTCTGAATTTTCTCAATAGTCAGGGCTTTATGCATCACCATTTTTTTGGGTAGAATTTGTTACAGTATCTTTGCTCAGTGAACTTGGTCATCTTGACTCAAAAAGAAAAATTGCACAGCACACTCTTCACATCTGTACTCAACATGTCACTGAAGGTGAATGGCACAACCTATAGACAAGAACATTTTTGCTCATACTCAGGAAGGACAGAACCACATAATACCCATGTGGATTTGGCTCACACATTATTATTTTGTGCAAAAGATATCAAGACTGAATACTTTTTGACTATACTTCATATAGGCACAGGCATTGCTATGTGGTAAGAAGCTTGCTTCACAACCACATGGTTCTAGGTTCAGTCCCATAAACAAATGTCTTCTACTATAGCCTTGGACTGACCAAAGCCTTGTGAGTGGATTTGGTAGACGGAAACTGTTGTATATATATGTGTATGTATTTATGTGTGTGTCTTTGTGTCTCTGTTTGTTCATCACTGCTTGACAATCTGTGTTGGTGTGTTTACATCCCCATGACTTAGTGGATCAGCAAAAGTGACTCATAGGCTTAAAAAATAAGTCTTGGGGTTGATTTATTTGACAAAAACCCCTTGATGCGATGCTCCAGCATGGCCACAGTCAAATTACTGAAACAATTAAAACAATGAAAGAATATATGTATAGATGTGTGTGTGCACATGTGTGTGTGTGCGTGTGTGTGTGTGCGTGTGTGTGTGTGTGTGCATGTGTGTGCATGTGTGTGTATATATATAGATGGATGGACGGATGGATGGATGGACAGATGGATGGATGGACAGACGGATGGATGGATGGACAGATGGATGGATGGATGGATGGATGTACAGACATTTTTCAAGCTTACAGTTTACATCTGTCCCTCTGTCTTTTTATATAACAGTTGCTCTGTCTTTCCCTCTGTTCACTAAGTAACCCTACCCCCAACCCAAATTCACCATCCCCCGCATCGTGATAATAGCTGTCTAATTTATAGCCTGTCTCTGTCTCTCTCTGTCTCTCTCTCTGTCTCTCTCTGTATCTGTCTCTCTCTCACTCTCCTCTTGTCTTTCTGTTAACCCAGCTCAAAGTGGCTTATGCCCCTCAGCAGCCGTGGATCATGAGTGGAACCATAAAAGAAAACATCATTTTTGGCAAGATGTTCAATGACAAACGTTTCAGTCATGCTACCAAATACAGTGCCTTGCAGGAAGACTTGAATAATTTAAAGGATTCGGAAGAAACCAAAGTCACAGATCAGGTAACAACTCTTTCACTATATTCTTTAATTTTTCATTCTTTTACTTGTTACAGTCATTTGACTGCGGCCATGCTGGAGCACCACCTTTAGTTGAAGAAATCAACCCCAGGACTTATTCTTTGTAAGCTTTGTACTTATTCTATCAGCCTCTTTTGCTGGCGTGTTTTGGGAATGTAAACACCAACATCGGTTGTCAAGCTATGGCAGCTGGGGCAAGCACACACACACACACACACACACACACACACACAACACACACACACACATACGCACACACACTTAAATATATATATATATGATGGGCTTCTTTCAGTTTCCGTCTATGAAATCTACTCACAAGACTTTGGACAGCCCGAGGCTATAGTAGAAAACACTTGCCCAAGGTGCCATGCAGTGGGACTGAACTGGGAACCATGTAGTTGGGGTGCAAGCTTCTTTCCACACAGCCATGCCTGCACCTATATGCTTGTAGGTATTTTATATATATTATCCACACAAACACACACCAACACACACACATGTGCACATGTGCGTGCACACACACACACACATACATGATGAGCTTCTTTAGTTGCCATTTAACGGCTCCACTCATGAAACTTTGGTGAGTTTTGGGTTCCATCAGAGAAGACATTTGTCCAAGATGCTGTGCAGTGGGACTGAACCTAAGAGTATGTGGTCTGGAAGCAAGATACCTGCATCTATCATCATCATCATTTAATGTGTGTATTCCATATTGCCATATGTGTGTGTGTGTGTGTGTGTGTGTGGAGGCGAAATAGCCCAGTGGAGGCACAATGGCCCAGTCATAGGGTTACAGTTTCGATTCCCAAATCGGGTGTTGTGAGTGTTTATTGAGTGAAAACACCTAAAGCTCCATGAGGCTCCAGCAGGGGGGTAGTGGTGAACCCTGCTGTACGCTTTCACCACAACTTTCTCTCACTTGGAGCTTTTTGGCAACATCAATAAATGTTTTACACACTTTTTCCTATATTGGAAATGATGAATTCTCATCTGAACATGTGGTTGACTGCCATTCTACACACAACCAAAAAGGTCCAAAAAGGCTAACATGCATCTGAACTATAGTTGATCATTGCTGGGACAAATTTTTGTCTTTTTCTGAGACACACTCACACGCACGCACGCACACACACATACATATAAGAATTTACAAACTTCAAGAGAACAGGAAATAATTCTTTGCTAAAATGGTGAAACGAAGCAGTTAAAATTCCAAATGTGTGTGTATGTGTGCACATGCGTATGTATGTGGACATGCATATGTCTATTTGCTTCTCATCTCTCTATCTCCCTCTGTCTGTCTGTCTGTCTCTCCCTCTCTTTCTCTCTCTCTCTCTCTCTCTCTCTCTCTCTCTCTCTCTATATATATATATATATATATATATATATATATATATATATATACACTACCGTCAGAAATTAATTAGCACCCTTGATTTGCTCTTCACTCAAGGTATGTGCTGTCACCTAGTGGCCATATCTCGAACTATTGCTTTGTTGCGAGTTCACTGTTGCGCAGAACGATGACGTAACTTTGTTTGCAGAGCAGTTTGAGAGTCTACAGCCTTATGATGTTGACATAGCAGTGCAACAACTTGGAGTGCGGATGCAGACAAATCTTCCTTTGTTTAATAGATATAGGTAGCGCCTCGCAAGGACCGAAATCACACCATACTAAGTTTTCTCATCGCGTAAGACGTTTTGAACAGCTCATAGGTTAATTGATTTAACCTATTTAATGTAGAAATTTGAGAAGTGCTAATTAATTTCTGACGCAAGTGTATATATACAAATTGAGATAGGGGTTGCAAATTCAACCCTCTATGGGATAACATATATCCACACTAAATACGCTGTTTTGTTATATATTTTTATGTTTAACCCTAATGTTCTTATGTAGTGGTTTAATAAAGTATGTGATTGGGTATTATCTGGTAGTTGATAAATGATTTAGATGTATTTCTCCATTTTCCTATTTTGTATATATATATATATATATATGTATGTATATATATATATATATATATATATCTGTCTGGTCTGTGTATCCATCTCTTTATCCACTTGACCATTTCAGGGAATGAACCTGAGTGGTGGTCAGCGTTCCAGAATTAACTTGGCCAGGACAATATTCTCTCGGCCGGACATTTTCCTCTTGGATGACCAGCTATCTGCCCTTGATCCCACGTCCAGTAATTACATCATCAATAATCTGTTTGGCAAAAGAGGATTGTTAAATGAAATTGTAAGTATTGTTGTTGTTCTTGTTGTTGCTGTCTTGTCGCCACATGAAGGCTTATTGCTTAGTGGTTAGGGCATCTGGTTCTCAATCATAAGCTCATGAGTTTAATCCCTGGTGGTGTGTTGTATCCTTGAGCAAGACACTTTATTTCACATTGTTCCAGTCCACTCAGCTGGCAAAAATGAGTAGTACCTGTAATTCAAAAGGGCCAGCCTTTTTACACTCTGTGTCATGTTGAATCTCTCTGAGAACTATGTTAAGGTTACACGTGTCTGTGGAGTACTCAACCACCTCTGTATCAATTTCAAAGCAAAATCTTTAATTGATCGGATCAATTTGAAACCTTGTCATCATAACTGACAGAGTGCCAGTTTTTCCCCCAGCTTGTTGCTATTGATGTTGATGCTGCTGTTCTTGTCATTGCTGTTATTGGTATCATCATTGCTACAGTCATTTAACCCTAGGCCAACACTGATCCAGCTGACCCATCACCAAGGGAAGTGGTGCTACATCTACGCCTACATTACTGAATGTATATCTTTTCCTCTTTCAAAGTAGTCGGGTGTGATTTGAGGGAGATTTCACTGCTATTTTTTACAGGTCAAGCAATAATATAGAACTTTCTTAGCTTGCTTATAAAAGCAGTTGTCATTGTTTAACCCCAGGACAGTCCTGTTTGAGTAGGCCTATGATTAACAGACTTCATCCCGCTCGTCACCCTCCCCTTCAATATCATCCACCCTTCCTACCGGCTCCTCTCTTCTTACCCTTCACTCCTCTCACGCTCCCATTCCTCACATCACCACCTTGCCATCACCCTCCCCTTCATCATCATCTCACCTCTTACCTTTTCTGCTCTTCACCCTTCCCATCCACCTCCTCCTTGATACCCCCTCCTCTCACTTGCTTCTCACTCTCTCAACTCTTCTCCTCTTCTTCCAGACCAGAATCATTGTCACAGAACCCAACAGTAATTGGTTGTCTGAAGCTGACCAGGTCATAGTGATGGACAACGGCCAGATTGTAGAGAAAGGATGTTACAGACAAATCCAGCACACCTCAAGCTTCAAAGAACTTCTCACAAAGCCCAGCACTTCACAACTGGAAATAAAGTCAATTGGAGAGGAAGCATGTAAGTAGTGTTGTGATAAGGTTGCTAGTGGTGGTGATGGTGGTGGTAGTGTTGGTGGTGGTGGTGGTGCTATAGTAACAGAGATTGTGATCGTTAGCATTATAGCCATTGCTGCTTTCAGTGTTGTTTTTAGGATATGTGACATTTATAGTTGCTTTCTTGATGTCGTCAATTTGACCGTTATGTGTTTCAGAACATGTGGGTGTCTTCATTGGCCACTTTGTCTATTTCTTTGATAATGCTATTTGGGTGGTTGAGATGTTGCTTGAAAAGAGCCTAGGAGCATATGAACGCCTGTTTTTCCTATGCAATTTGTGCTACAGACCTATGGAAACCATTGTCTTCTGGAGCTGTTGTTATTAGGCCATTTAGTGGTGAGCCTTTAACCATGATATATGCTTGAAGAAAGAGGTGAAATTCATTGATTTTCCAGTTTTGAAGTGTCTTTTCCATTTTGCTAGTATCACTTTGGCTCAGTACAAATTTGAGGCTGTTGGTGTCCATTTGTTTAAGTTTTGTTCTATAAAGAGTGAGATATTACTTAGTGGCTGACAGATTTAATGAGTGAAATGTTTGCGAAAGATAAGGGAGTTACTAAAAGGAATGAAGAGAAGAAACTGTTTCCAAAAAGGATGTTCTGGAAGAGAGGCAAGGGTGAAAGAACAAGAGTGTTTATGAAAGTAGCTTGCTAACCAACCACATGGTTCCGGGTTCAGTCCCACTGCGTGGCATCTTGGACAAGTGTCTTCTGCTATAGCCCCGGGCCGACCAATGCCTTGTGAGTGGATTTGGTAGACGGAAACTGAAAGAAGCCTGTCGTATATATGTATATATATAAGTGTGTGTATATGTGTTTGTGTGTCTGTGTTTGTCCCCCTAGCATTGCTTGACAACTGATGCTGGTGTGTTTACGTTCCCGTCACTTAGCGGTTCGGCAAAAGAGACCGATAGAATAAGTACTGGGCTTACAAAGAATAAGTCCCGGGGTCGATTTGCTCGACTAAAGGTGGTGCTCCAGCATGGCCGCAGTCAAATGACTGAAACAAGTAAAAGAGTAAAAAGAGAGTATATAAGAGGGGGATATAAAGAAATGAATTAAAAACGTCTGAAAAGAACAATATAAAATAAGAGTTGAGGGGAATTTAGGAAGAGGACAGTATAAAATAGACATTAAGGAGGAATGTTTAGAAAGTGGGACAGGATTATTTCAGCAGTGTTGTTTCTAAAGACCATTGAAAAAATTGTAAGATGAGCAGAGGGATACAAAAGGAAAGTTTGTAATAAAACATGAAGGTGAGAGGTTGTGATGTTTATGAAAACTGAAGAAAAAGGAAGAATGTTGTAGTTGTGTGATAAACATAAGTGAATACATTATTTTTATTCGACGGATATTTATCCTCATCTTGTTTGTTGTTAACACAACGTTTCGGCTGATATACCCTCCAGCCTTCATCAGGTGACTTGGGGAAATTTCGAATGTGGGTTCTCATTCCTATGTTATTATTATTATTATTATTATTATTCAACTCACTGCCTGGAATCAAACTTGGAATCTTGGGGTTAGTAGCCCACGCTCTTAACCAATACGCCATGCCAAGTTCGATTCCAGGCAGTGACTTGAATAATAATAATTATGATGGTGGTGACGGTGATGGCGACGGTGATGATGATGATGACGACATCAAAAAATACCTTAGGAATGAGAACCCAGGTTTGAAATTTCCTGAAAACACCTGATGAAGGCTGGAGGGTATATCAGCCGAAATGTTGTGCTAACAACAAACAAGATGAGGACAAATATCTGTCAAATGTAAATAATATACATAATTCCTCATCTCTTAAATATAGAACTGTATAATTGAAATATTTAACTTTTAAAAATTTTCATTGAGATATTTACTTTGGATGTATTGGGTTGTCCGGAAAGTTCGTGCCAATTTTTAAAGGAAAGAAAAAGGTCAATAAATACTTGCCATTACATATTTGGCTGTTATTTCTAAAAGTATAGAGTCATCACAAGGAAATTTGTCTTGAATAAGTACCAGTGAAATATGTTGGGTGAAGCTACTCTCTTAATTGTTCTGTTGAATTACACCTAACTCCTTCTTAATTTTGTAATGTTCCTTGTAGCAGCAGATCATCTTCAGAAGAGTTCATCCCGAAATTTGACCCCTACTTTTCAAAAACTAAACACCAGGAGAAACCGCACATCATATATTATTTCCATGCCCTTAACAGAGAGGTGTTATAGCTTTGCAGAGGGCAGCGCTGAGAAAAGGTTCACAAGTTTCTATAAAAGAGCACAGATTAGTTCGTCATACAGAAGGTATTTCTATGATTCTGGTATCCAGTTTTTATTGTTGGATAAAACAATGATGATGATGATGATGATGATATATATATGCATATATATATGTGTGTGTGAGAAAGGTTGAGTTCAGTTTCTTCTTTTTACTTTGGCGCAGAGTCCAAAGTTAGATTTCTGATAAAGGTTCTTCATAGGCGCAGGAGTGGCTGTGTGGTAAGTAGCTTGCTAACCAACCACATGGTTCCGGGTTCAGTCCCACTGCATGGCATCTTGGGCAAGTGTCTTCTGCTATAGCCCCGGACCGACCAATGCCTTGTGAGTGGATTTGGTAGACGGAAACTGAAAGAAGCCTGTCGTATATACGTATATATATATATATGTATGTATGTATATGTTTGTGTGTCTGTGTTTGTCCCTCTAGCATTGCTTGACAACCGATGCTGGTGTATTTACGTCCCCGTCACTTAGCGGTTCGGCAAAAAGAGACTGATAGAATAAGTACTGGGCTTACAAAGAATAAGTCCCGGGGTCGATTTGCTCGACTAAAGGCGGTGCTCCAGCATGGCTGCAGTCAAATGACTGAAACAAGTAAAAAAGAGAGTATATTAAATTTGTAGCTTACTATTGTAAGTATTTTTTTTAAATATGAAAATTTTACAAGTATAAGGTGTGTCATGATCATTTATAGAACATGTATCCTATATAAACATCTTTTCTTCTCCATCTTTAATTGTTTGTTGAGTTATATAGGGTATGTGTTCTATAAATGCTTATCACGTGATCACGTGACCGACCAGACCATCAAATATTGTTACACATTGCTGGTCACAATGCGTTCGCATTGTTTTAACCTTAGAATGACGCCACCCCGCTGGCTAAGCGAGCAGGCCAACAGAAGAAAGAGTGGGAGAAAGAGTGGTGAAAGAGTACAGCAGGGATCACCACCCCCTGCTGGAGCCTCGTGGAGCTTTTAGGTGTTTTCGCTCAATAAACACACACAACGCCCGGTCTGGGAATCGAAACCGCGATCCTGCGACCGCGAGTCCGCTGCCCTAACCACTAGGCCATTGCGCCTCCACATAAATGCTTATAGCACACCTTATACTAATATATATATATATATATAACTTCATGTTTGAGGTTCTGATGAAGCTGTAAGGTGTTATTCAAGTATTCAACTCTGAGTTCATCACATCTTATAGTGGAAACAGCTGTAAGCTGATGAAGTTCATAAGATAATCTTTTATTCCTTTGTTATTTTTTATTCTTGTTACCACTCTGTACTCAACACTTCATTCAGAAGCATGCGTATATTGAGTTCTACACCAGTTTAGTAGTATCACAATGTGTAATATACATACACGCACACACATACACACACACGCATACATATTATCATTAATATATATATTAATATATATATATATATATAAGTAACAGAAACTCAAGGGCGGAGATTCTCATGCTTTACCACTTATAAAACTATATGTGTGTGCGTGTGTGTACTTGTGTGCATGTGTGTGTGCGTGCGTTCATAATGGATACCAATGCATGATGATAATGATGATAATGATGATGTAATCTTCTCTTTTATGTTGCAGATTTGCACGGGATCTTTCCAGAAAAGTCTACATGGAGGGTGCAAGTATGCAAATGTCATCCATTGAAGCAGACGATTCTCTTCAAAACTATGTAATAATAACTATAATACTATTATTATTAATAATAATAATAATGATGATAATAATAATAATGATAATAATAATAATAACTATATTAATAATAATAATAATAATAATCGTCATGATGATGGTGATGATGGTGATGATGTTTCACTAGTCCCTATTTAAGTGAGCCCAAAAGGATGAAAGGCAAAGTGAGCCTCAGTGGAATTTGAGCTCAGAGCCTCAAGACAGACGAAATACCGCAAAGCATTTTGCCGAGCAGTTGAGAGCTGGTGATGGAAAGAACATCTATCTGTAGAAAACTCGCCTCAATAAACTCCATCTAACCTATGCAAGTGTATTAGAAAAATGGACATTAAATGGTGATGATGATGATGATGATGATGATAACAAACCTTTGTCTTTATGTGTGCACATTATCGTCATCATTAATTAGCATTATTATTCCATGCTGTCATAGTTGGATGGTTAGACAGGCTCCGATGGGTCCAAGAACAAGCTTTGAGTATGTCTGTCTTTGTGTGTGCCTGTGTCTGTGTGTCTCCATCTTGAAGGACAGCCATTTTCCACCTACTTTTCACAGTTTATCCTCTTCTTCTTCCACAGGAATTGAAATCTCAAGAATTTCGCAAATACTTGAAGATTGTTGGAATGTTTGGTATTCTGGTCACTTTCCTGATGGCTGCATTCTACCAAGCCACCAAAGTGGTCAGTGGCTTGAAGCTGGAGGGCTGGACAACTGACTTCGCCAATAATACAGAGTCTAATGACCTCTTTATTTATGGGTCGTTTGGATTAACTCAAGGTATGTATTGCCCCCCCCCCTAAACACACCCTCCATTCTATCACATCCATACCTCATCCCAGCCAATCCAATTTCTCTCACCATCACTAGCTACAGTCACCTCTTTCTCATCTTTGAACATCTCCCCTCACACCTTTATGTGACATACCCCTCTAACCCCCCTTGTACTGTTATTTGTGGGTAGGTCATAATGCATCTCCAATACCATCTATTTCTCTCTCTCTCTCTCTCTCCTTCCTCCTCCCTCTTTTCCTACTGGGGTAGCCAAGTATCTCCTGTATAAGAAGACTCCCATCTCTATCCCTCTATTATACTCTAACCTCTTGCCTGGCAAATAGCTACTTCCCACGGTTCCACTCCATGTCCCAGCTGAGAGATCTTCATCTTGCAAGTTACTTGTCAACCCCACTGGTGTCTGTGCCACGTAAAAAGCACCAATGCTGGTGTCACATAAAAGGCATCCAGTACACTCTGAAATGGTTGGCATTAGGAAGGTCATCCAGCTGTAAAAATCACGCTGAAGTAAGCAGCATTTTGAAGTAAGCATTTTGTCCATCTCATCTATATATATATATATATATATATATACACACACACTCTTTTACTCATTTATTTGTTTTAGTAATTTAACTGCAGCCATGCTGGAGCATCGCCTTTAGTCGAACAAATTGACTCTAGGACTTATTCTTTGTAAGCCTAGTACTTATTGTATCGTTCTCTTTTGCTGAGCCGCTAAGTTACAGGGATATAAACACACCAGCGTCGGTTGTCAAGTGCTGGTAAGGGGAAAAGCACAGACACAAAGACACACACACACACATATATTTATGACAGGCTTTCAGTTTCCGTCTGCCAAATTCACTCATGACTTTGGTCGGCTCGAGGCTATAGTTGAAGACACTTGCCCAAGGTGCCACACAGTGAGACTGAACCTGGAACCATGTGGTTGGTAAGCAAAAGCTTCTTACCACACAGCCAGTCCTGTACCTATATGTATATATATATATATATATATATATATATATATATATATATTTATATCATATGTATATATATGTATTTATTTATTTATTTATTTCCAGACTGTATATGTTTGTTATTGACAAGTTTACACTCAATCAGCCCTTTGATATGTCATTCTGGTTTTATTATAACAATATATATGTATAAAATTTACATCTAATATAGGATAAAATTTTTTGAAAAAAATTCTATCAATGGCCAGCATATTGAAAATTACCTTTAAAGGTTTTCACTTCCGGACTCTCTCACTATGAGAGTTTTCAGTCTGATCGCACATGTCTCGGAGTATGCTGGAGAATTTCTAGTTTGGATATATTTGGGGTACTTAAGTGTGCTCATGACTTAGTGTTTGCTTCTTCCATGAGTATAAGTAAGTATTTCATTTATTTCTTACCGTATTTATTGCTGAAGAGGAGAAAATTCTTATGAATTAACTCTGAGATTGGGACCAATATGATAATAATGGAATTTTTTAGAAATTTCTGTCAGCTTACTTCGAGACTCATGCTTATAGTTATAAATTATATGGTTGTTGACGATTTGTCTATTTTCGGCATATTTGGCATTAGAATTTTTCTTTTGCCCTTGTTTATAAGTTGTATATATATATATGTATATATATATATATATATATATATATATATATATATATATATATATATATATATATTATATATATTATATATACAAAATGAGAAAATGGAGAAATATATCTAAATCAATCATCAACTATCAGATAATACCGAATCATATACTTTATTAAAACACTACACAATAGCAGTGAGATTAAACATTAATACAGTACAATAATTACAAACAATATGGTGAGATATAACTAAATAAATATAACAAGATATAAAAATACATTTACATTATAACTGACAGCTGTTTCGGCCATGAAGATAGGTATGTCTCATTTAACCTATTAGCCATATAATGCAGGTATAAATGAGACATTAACAAGAATATCTTACGGCCTCTTCGGAGATTCTAATGCAAACCCTAAAATAATTTACATATAAATATAAATATGAGTGCATACATACTCATATTCTTACATATATATACATATACACAATAATACAATATAAACAATATAAATCAATATACATCAACAAACACAATAATGTTCCATATTGAACGCCACAGCTCCTCAACCAACATCAAGAAACCACAACAGACACACTCACACTCAATGCAGAACCCCTATCTCATTTTATATTTCTATATATATATATATTTATATATATGAAAATAGCATTAAGTCAAATTTTCTACAATAAAGAAATATATATAAGAACTATTATTTATGCCTTGTCATGTATATGTGTACAAATGGATGTTAAACAATGATGATGATGATGATGATGTGTGTGAGTGTATATATATATATATTAATTTATTTATTTTTGTTGTTTCTTATTGCAGCAATTTGGCTAGGTCTGTTCTACATCACCACCACCCTATTTGCCATCAGAGCCAACAAAAAAATCCATCTGCAGATGATCGAATCTCTGTTGCTTTCCCCTCTCAGTTTCTTCTCTGAAAATTCCAAATTTCAAGTTGATTATGATTTCTTCAACAACCTCGGAGAAATTGATGAAGAATTATTGAACACCTACAAGATGTGGTGCAATGCCTTCTTTGATATATTTGCCACGTTCGTACTGATATGTTGTCAATTGAATTACCTAATTCCTATCATTTTTATCTTGATTATCTTCCTAATCATACAAATGGTGAGTTATGTTTTATATATGTGCATGTATATATATATATATATATATATATATATATATATATATATATACATTTATATACACACACACACATATATATAGATATATATTCATATACATATATATATACACATATATAAATAAATTTACATATGCATACACACACACACACACACACACACACACACACATATATATATGTATATATATACATATCTATATCTATACACATATACATACATATACACACACATATATACATATATATACATATATATATATATACATACATATATATATATAATATATATATAATATATATATATATATATATATATATATATATATATATATATATACACACATATACACACACATATACACACATATACATATATACATGTACATTCATATATACACGCTGAAGCACATACATATGAATAATGATATATCGATAGCATCAGATAAATACATAATAACATATGCCCATGTATACAAGTGCTTACATGCATATACACAAACATATAGTTATTCATATATACATATATATGTACATTAATAAATGTATACATATGAGTACAGATATACACACTCAAATAAATTTTCTAAACACATATTTAGAATAGTTTGTACAAGATAGAACACTCTTGTGTCTTTCATTAAGCAATTTCTTCTTAGATGTTAATATCTGGTATAATTCATCTATACATAGGTTTCATATAGCATCATTAATTTTATATGATCTAGCATGACTAATTATTTTTCAAATTATTTTGTAAGATTTCTTACTATCCCTCAGTTCCCAAATTAGTTTACTTAGACTAGTACTATTAAAACTATCTCTATTCCTAAAGGTGTATTCATGGTTTGCTATCCGTTTTTTAATAAAATTTTCCGTAGACCCTATGTAAAAAATTTTTTGCATTCTGAACCCACCCTACATCTATATACAATATTATTCTGTAAACAAAAATTATTAAATAAATATTTATCCTTATATTTACAATCATAGTTTCTAGCTAGATCATTATCTGTAATATTATTGGTATTTTATTTTATTATAAAAATTTCCAAACTTTTATTATTAAAGGAGGAGATAATTGTAAACAAATTTTTAGATACTGAAAAACCTATCCTAATCTTTTTATTATTATTTTATATTTATGTTCTTTATTAAAATGCTTAGATATAGATCTGTAAAATAGCTATGGCTCAGTAGTTAAAGTGTTCTACTTATAATTGCAAGATTATAGTTTCGATTCCTGGCCTGGGTGACGGGTGGTATTGTTGAGCAAAATACTTCACCTCTCATGACTCCACTCTACTCAATCATAAATGGGTAACTCCAATTTAGGGGTTATGTAATGATCTTGGCCACATGCACTATGGGAACTTAGTAACTGGCTCTATGAGTTGTAGGGCTAGGGGCAGTAATGTTGAGGGATTGAGATATGTGGCCTGGTGATTAGAGCGTTTGCATTTATAGTCATAAGATTGTAGTTTCAATTCCTGGACAGGTTGGTGCATTGTTTTCTTGAACAAAACCCTTCATTTCATGTGACTCTGGTCCAGTCATGAGTAACTCTGTGACAGACTGTCATTGCATTCAGATGGAAATGTGATCTTAGATGCTATGGAAGCCAGGAAACCAGCTTTGTAAGTATTGGGACTTAGGGCAGTTATGTCCAGAAGATTGATGATGATGTTATTGTGATGGTGATGATGGTAATGGTGGTAATGATGCTGATGGTGATGGTAATGATGATGATCCTGTCCTCCTTTGTTTCAGATAATCTACATCCCTGTCGTGATAAAACTGAACCAGATGTACAATTTGTGCTCCAGAAATTTGTTGGAGCACATTGCACAGACGGAATCAGGAGGTGACGTGATTGCAGCGTTCAGTAATGAGAGCAGCTTTGTTAAGAAGAATAATCTGTGTATGGACCAACTGCAGAGGTATGCCCATGCCATCATGACAGTAGAGAGGTAAGTAGGAAGGTCAGTTTGTGGTTGATGGAGTGATGGTGGTGGTGCTGACATGAGGATGGCACAGTGCTGTTACTGTGGAGGTGGTATGCTGGCCATGGTGGTGGTATGGGGGAGTGGTGTGTAAATATCGGTGATGTAAAGTCATATTGGTAGATGTAGTGTGGAGGCTGACACGGCTGTGATGCTATTGTTGGTAGGTGTGTGTAAATATCGGTGATGTAAAGTCATATTGGTAGATGTAGTGTGGAGGCTGACATGGCTGTGATGCTATTGTTGGTAGGTGTGTGTAAATATCGGTGATGTAAAATCATATTGGTAGATGTAGTGTGGAGGCTGACACGGCTGTGATGCTATTGTTGGTAGGTATGTGTAAATATCGGTGATGTAAAATCATATTGGTAGATGTAGTGTGGAGGCTGACACGGCTGTGATGCTATTGTTGGTAGGTA
Source organism: Octopus sinensis (assembly GCF_006345805.1). NCBI lineage: Eukaryota > Metazoa > Mollusca > Cephalopoda > Octopoda > Octopodidae > Octopus > Octopus sinensis. The sequence continues at coordinate 18,629,899 of NC_043017.1, read as the reverse complement.
TGTGTAAATATCGGTGATGTAAAATCATATTGGTAGATGTAGTGTGGAGGCTGACACGGCTGTGATCCTATTGTTGGTAGGTGTGTGTAAATATCGGTGATGTAAAGTCATATTGGT
>NC_043017.1:18609782-18624782 GCF_006345805.1 Octopus sinensis | reverse complement strand
ACCTACCTACCTATCTATCTATCTATCTATCTATCTATCTATCTACCTTTCATGCACACACTCTCTATCTCACTGTATTTCTCTCCCAACGATAACTTTTTCTCCTTCACTTCTTCTTTTTAACATATATCTTGTGACAGACAGATGGAAATCAGCTTCTCCTTTATAATATAAGATGGGAAAACTGCTTGCATTGTTGACCTACAGTAACAACTAGTGAGGGTCACTTATGACAAAGAACAACAGATGGGATGCATTTAGCTTTAAAATACCGACACAACAGTGATATCATTGTTATACAAATTATGGTAGCATTGCATAGAAAGTAACCAAAGTTATTTAAGGACTGCAACACAACCTTTTTAATTAGTACAATATAATACAAGACATCTGAAATTTGAATAATAATCTGAGACTGTTTCCTTTTAGGTTGGCATCATTGGTAAATCTGGTTCCGGTAAATCTTCCCTAATAATGGCACTAACCCAAATGGTCAAGTGTTCCCATGGTATACTCAACATCGATGGACAAAACATCTTTGCCGCTGATCCACAAGATCTCCGCTCAAAGTTGCTGATTTTTCCTCAGGTAGTTTATTTATTTATTGGAATCATGGTCTCTTCAGGTGGAGGCACCAATCCACATTTCGGGGGCCAAATATTTGTGGATTAGGAGAAAGAGATGGGACCAAGAGACAAAAATAAGGAGCTTTTTTTGTTGTTTTCTTTTGTTTGTTTGTTGTTCTTATGCATGTTGTAGTTTAATGATAAGAGAAAAGGTGGCAGCCATGAGTCTGTGTAAGGGGCCTCTGAGAGAGGTGAGGAGAAAGGAACAGAGAGAGAGAGAAAGAATGATGGAAGAGATAGAGGGAGAATGTAATGTGGAGAAAGAGGAAGAGAAAGGGGAGGGGAAAAATAGAGAGGTGGGGAGAGAGGAAGGGTGGGTGGGAAGAATAAAGGGAGGGAGGAATGGGGTGGAGAAGGAGGGTAGGGAAGGAGCAGGAGGAGAAAAGAAGGAAAAATGAGAAGGAAGGGAGAGAGGAAGTTCTCAAATTGAAGACCAGATCACAATACTTGCAACAGAGTGAACTCTGTTAAAGGCCCCCAAGGACCTTTAAGTGGTGGGGGTCACACATACATACAGGCTCTCACCATACACACAGGCTCTCACCATACACACACACACATATATAAACACACCACACATACACACATGCACATACACATGGAGACACACATAGACAGGCACACACTGCACAAGAGCACACACATGGTGGGCTTCTTTCAAGTTTCCACCTACCAGATCCCCTCACAAGGCTTTGGATGACCCAGGTCCATATAGTAGAAGACATTTAGGCCCAGATGCCACACAGTGGGATTGAACCTGAAGCCATGTGATTGGGAAGCCAACTTTTTATCACACAGCCAGGCTTGCGTCTATTAAATACTAATTCCATCACTAAATTACTCCTTTGATTAAAACAATAAACTCCTTATCAGAACTGGTGGAGTGTGTGTGTGGGTGTGTGTGTGGGTGTGTGTGTGTGTATGATGTGTGTGTATGTATGTGTATGTATGTGTATGAGTGTGTGTGTGTGTGTGTGGTGTGTGTGTGTGTTTGTGTGTGAGTGAGTATGTGTGTGAGTGTGTCTGTGTATATTTATACATATATGAATGCATATAGTGAGTGTAACTCATATATTTATCCATTATTTATTTTAACATAAAATAAAAGATTTTAGGCTTTGGTTAATAAAAGTTTACAGTTTGATTGTTATATTTACTGAAAATATTTTACATATAATGGTGGTGCCCCAGCATGACCGCAGTTTAAAGTCGATACCAGTTAAAGAGTCAAAGAGTCTATATTTACAATTCAAAATGGCCACCCTTTGCTTTCACCAAAGCCTTTAATCTTTTCTCATCCAAAGTGCATTACTTACATTTAAATATTAGTTAAATGTATAGTCTATATCTGATGTGTGCATATGGTGTTACCATCTCTTTGCCTTGATATCACATGGTTGCCTTAACCCTTTTGATACCAACCTACCAGAAACTGCCTCTGGCTTTGTAGTACAAATGTCTTGTTTTCATAAGTTCTGAATTAAAATCTTCCACCAAAACGTTAGTCAGGATTTATGTTCCTAACACTAGCTTAATGCTAAGTTATTTTACTAAATTCTTTGTTATATTTAAAATTAATTGACAGAAACAGGGAGCATCTCAACAGAAATATGGTAGCAAAAGGGTTAAAATATATGAGAAACAATTCTTAACCCTTTTGATACCAATCCACTTGAAACCACATCTGGCTCTGTAGTACAAATGTTCTGTTTTCAAAAGTTTTTAATTAAAATCTTCCACCAAACATTACTTGCAATTCATGTTCCTAACACTAGCTTAATGATAACTGAGTTATTTTACTAAATTCTTTGTTATATTTAAGATTAATTGAAAGAAACAGAGAGTATCACAGCAGAAATATGGTAACAAAAGGGTTCATCTAGTGGTGCCACTATGCAAGTGATATCCTTTGTGTCCAATCTTCTGAAAAAATATGTCTGGTCATGGGGAAACATATTCTTCCTTGGAAACAAGCGAAGGTTGGTGACAGGAAGGGTATTTGGCCATAGAAAATCTGCCTCAATAAACCATTTCTGATCTCTGCAAGCATGAGAAAGTGGACATTAAAACAATGATGATAACGATGATGTTGATGAAGATGATATATTTGTTTGTTTTATTTAATTATTTGTTGTTGTTGTACATGGACAGGACTGTGAATTATATTCGGGGACTTTACGCTCAAACCTTGACCCCTACGAACAGTTTACAGATGAACAGCTTCACAATGCAATGAGAACCACTGAGCTTGACTTAGACTTGTCTAAGGATTATTCTAATGATGCTGAAGTCAGGTAAATCGAAAAATTATTATATACTGAGGTCATCATCACCATCATAACATCATGACAAATCTCAAAATAAATACAGTAACGAAAGGGTTAAATTAATGCATCTACTTAATTATTTAATTTATTTTATTTTATCTTAATTCATTAAACTTCACTTTATTTGAATCTAGTGGTAATTTCATATTTTATTCACTTCCACTGAACCTATATTTTCAATACTACTTTTAGAGCTGAAAATCCCTTATTTCTCTATCCTTATAACCTTGTTGAAGTTAACCCCTGATCTCTTTTACTTCTCTGCTCTGTAGCCTTTTTTCAGAGTTATGAAAAATTGACTGATAGCGGTTCGGCAAAAGAGACCAATAGAATAAGTACTGGGCTTACAAAGAATAAGTCCCAGGGTTGAGTTGCTCGATTAAAGGCGGTGCTCCAGCATGGGCACAGTCAAATGACTGAAACAAGTAAAAGAGAAAAGAGAAAGAGATATAAATGGGGGGAGTGGAGTAGGTAATATTCAAGCTACATATGTTTCCTAGCCAGCAGATCCTCTGATGTAATAATTATTCAACGACAGGTACCCAGCTAGCTACTCATTAAGCTAAAGATACCTTAATTATATGAAGGGTACATTGTCATTAAGGAATCCTACATTAACTCACTGAAGATATAATTTGGATTTTTATTTGCATGTTTATTTAATGTATATATATATAAAAAGGAATATAAAAATACTTTATGAAGGATATATCAGAAACAATTCATACTTATTTGTCACTATATCAATGACTAAAACATGTAATCATAAATTTCATCAAAGAAGTGTATATAATTATGAATAAATCACAATTATATCAGAGAGGGTTGCAAAAACCCTTACATGTCTAGAAATAGCAGTCAAAAACCTCTATAAAGCCACTGTAAACACTCATATTCTATCTCTTCACAATAAAGCTGTTGGCGGGCGACATAACCTAAAATTTACAACTTAGAAATAAAAGGTTAATTCTCTATTGCAATTTCGAAGTCAGGAACCTAATGGCTCTACTCTGCTCATCAGAAGAATATTGCCATTGATACAAATTGACACAAAAATCATATTAATTTTCTGCTTAGGCATTGCAATTTTTGGTTTTTACAATGGTGAATAAATATTACCAATACATTATCCAACTTCCCGTTCGTTATAGCTACATCTGTGTATATTTATATATGTCTTTATGTGTGTGTGTGTGTATAATTTATGTGTATGTCTTCTATTTGTCTAGTTCCGGTATGAAGCAGTTGATATATCTTACAAAATGTCTGCTAAAGCGATCCAAAGTGGTCATCCTTGATGAAGCCACAGCCAATGTATCACAGAAGAAGAGCAAACAGATTATGAAGATTGTAGAGCAGAACTTCAATGCCAGCACCATATTGTGTATTGCACACAAACTGGACATTGTGAAGAACTATGACAAGTAAGTGTACATACAGACATACACACACACACACATATACATACATAAATATACACATATGCAAACATGCATACACACATACATACCTCATATATAAATACATATATACATACATACATCATATATACATACATATATACATGCATGGATATATAGATACATACATACATACATACATACATACATACATACATACATACATACATACATACATGCATACACACTTACACACTTACACACATACATACATACATATACATACATAAATATACACATATGCAAACATGCATACACACATACATACATACATACATAAATATACACATATGCAAACATGCATACACACATACATACATACATACATACATACATACATACATACATACATACATACATACATACATACATACATACATACATACATACATACATACATACATACATGCATACACACTTACACACTTACACACATACATACATACATACATACATACATACATACATACATACATACATACATACATACATACATCTCTAGGGAGAGAGAGAGAGCACTGTCGTTCACACAGTGCTGGTGAAAGGTAGTGTTTCTTTTTGACTCCCCGTGTGTTGTGCTTAAAAGCATATTTATATTCTTGAATGTGATAAAGTGTAGAATTAGATTATTATCCTACTTCCAGCTTCAGTGTTGCTGCCAGGATTTGAAAAATAGGGCAGATCCCCTCCCCTATTTTGTGATTCAGTGGGGATTTTTGAAAAACAAGGGAGAATTTGCAGTGGTTTGCAGTGGTGTTCAGTGAGCAAATTAAACACACTTCCTGGCAGTGGCTAAAACGCGAAACGATCAAGTTGATACATAAATATTCTTTTTATATGTTTGTTTGCTCTTACGCAATATTAAAACAACGGCTAAAAATTTTCTGAAGCAGCAACCCCACTAATTTTATCTACGAGCCTCCACTGAACAATTGCTTAGATACATACACAAACACACTCACATATGCAAGCATACACACAAACATATGCACACATAAACGTACACACAGACACACACATACACACACAAAAATACACACAACTACACACGCTCACTCACACATAGTGGAGTACTTTGTGACAGTTGAACCCATATCTTATGATCCTGAGCTGTAATTAAAAATCATTATAAAAATTAACAAGTATAGGCGCAGGAGTGGTTGTGTGGTAAGTAGCTTGTTTACCAACCACATGGTTCCGGGTTCAGTCCCACTGCGTGGCACCTTGGGCAAGTGTCTTCTACTATAGCCTCGGGCTGACCAAAGCCTTGTGAGTGGATTTGGTAGATGGAAACTGAAAGAAGCCCGTCGTATATATGTATATATATGTGTGTGTGTGTTTGTGTGTCTGTGTTTGTCCCCCTAGCATTGCTTGACAACCGATGCTGGTGTGTTTATGTCCCCGTTACTTAGCAGCTCGGCAAAAGAGACCGATAGAATAAGTACTGGGCTTACAAAAGAATAAGTCCTGGGGTCAAGTTGCTCTATTAAAGGCGGTGCTCCAGCATGGCTGCAGTCAAATGACTGAAACAAGTAAAAAAAGAGTAAGTATAGATTAAAATTTTAATTTATTTAATTCCTCATTCTGTTTCTCTTTTTAGAATTCTTGTGATGGAGAATGGAGAACCTGTGGAATTTGGTCCACCACGGCAGTTGATGTCAAGGAAGAACAGTTACTATTATAATATGGTTTTATTGTCTGAGAAATCTGGTTTGCTTGATACAATATATGAATAAGAGTTCTTGTGTTGTGCTGAGAGAAAGAGAGAGAGAGATTGTGGGTGGGGGGGAACTTGATGGTATCTACCATATTTGATGGCATCTAAGACACACTAGGGACACCATATTTCATTGTACAACCATAATATACCACAAATTATACCAGACGTTTTTATAAGTCAATATAGTGTTCTTCTGTGTTAGCAGTGCTATTAAATTACATACTAAGGTTATCTCTACAGATTTTATATAGAAATTATAACCAACACTGATTCCGTATCAAAGACACCTGATGTAAAATAACAATGAGTTTGATGATGGAAATGGGTAATGGCGTATATGCCATATTTCTGGAGTTTTTGCTCCTTCATCAGCTCCCATCCAACTGATTAACCATCCATGAACTTGTTGCTTATATAACTACTAAATATAGCGGTGTAACGTGATTGGATGTATCAGTTTTACATATTGAACATATTCCTAGAAACTTATATGTAAATATTAATGACATGTAGGGACACCATATTTCGTTATTCAACCATAATATACCACAAAGTATATCAAACGTTTTTATAAGTCAATACGGTGATGTCCTGTGTTAGCAGTGCTACGTTAGATGTATTCAGATACGAAATGACATAACAAGTCTGCTGGCTATAATTTATATAGAAAATCTGTAGAGATAATCTTAACAAGTGATTTAATAGCACTGCTAACACAGAAGAACACAGTACTGACTTATAAAAAAATTTAATATACTTTGTAGTATAATATGGTTGTATAACGAAATATGGTGTCCCTACAAGTAAATAACATGTATGTACCAGTAGCCAGGAATGTGTTTAATCTGTAAAATTGGTTTTTCCAATAAGGTTACATTGCTATATTTAGTGGTTATATAAAACGATGAGTTCATGGATGGTTAATAGGTTGGATAGGGACTAATGAAAGTGCAAAAACTTCTGAAATGTGCATATACACCCATTACCTATTTTTCTATCTTTCATTGCATTGTTGTTTACATTTGACGTATTCGGATATGAAACGTCATAATGAATCAGTGTTGTCTATAATTTGTATAGAAAATCTGTAGAGATAATCTTAACATTATTTTTCCCCACAAAAAACTGTTTTTTTAAAAAATCACCCCAGGGCCTATGTGCAAAGTTAGGCCTCTCTGAAGCTAAGTTTTGACCCCATAATCATGGAGGCTATTTTCGTTATTGTAATTTCTTTATGTTCAGTTGTAATCTTCATCTGTTATCTTTTATCTTTTGCTTGTTTCAGTCATTAAACTGTGGCCATGCAGGGGCAGCACGTTGAAGAATTTTAGTCAAATGAATTGACCCCAGGACTTATTTATTTTTTTCAAGCCTGGTACTTATTTCATCAGCCACTTTTCCCGATCTTAGTTACAGGGTCATAAACACAGCAACACCAGTTGTCAAACTGGGGGGGGGGGGGGACACACACACATACATACGAATGAGTGGACAAATGAGAGAAAAAGAATGCACTCAACACGTTTAGTAAGAGTTACATGTATTATTAATTAAAACGTTTTGATTTGGTTTCATGTGACTTAAGGTTTCTCAGGCTTCTTGCAGAAGCCTATCTCAATCAGGCTCTGACTGCTGAATGCATTCAGTAACCTGAGCCTGAACGAGGCAGGTTTCTGTTGGAAGCCTGAGAAAGTTAAAGTTGCTTAGGACCAAATCAAACTGTTTTAAATAATAATGTGTGTGTGTGTATATATATATATATATCGCTGATTGATGCACCCTTTTAAAGCCTAGCCAGGCTCATGGGACCGGTTTCTATGGCGTATGTGTCCCCCAGCTGGATGGGACACCAGTCCATCGCAGCGTTACTCATTTTTGCCTGCTGAGTGGACTGGAGCAACATGAAATGAAGTATTTTGCTCAAGAACACAATGTGTCGCCTGGTCCAGGAATCGAAACCACAATCTTACGATCATGATGCTGACACCCTAACCACTAAGCCACACGCCTCCAGACACACACACACATATATATATATAATCATATATATTTATGTGTATGTATGTATATGTGTACGCATATATCTATATGTGTGTATGTATATATATATATATATATATATATATATATATATGTAAGTATAATAAATATTAGGGAATGAATCCAAAATTACAGGGAAAAATCAGATTTAGGGTTAAATCCAATTTATAGTAAAATATTATATAATATAATTAGAGACAAAACCACTATTTTAAAACCAAACAAGGAAAGACTTAATCAATACATAAAATTTTAATATAAATTAAATAAACCGCCACTATTTATTTATTTAATTTATATTAAAATCGACCCCAGAACTTATTCTTTGTAAGCCTAGTACTTATTCTATCAATCTCTGTTGCCGAATCGCTAAGTTAAATGGGATGTAAACACACCAGCATTGGTTGTCAAACAATGTTGGGGGACAAACACGCACACACACATATATATATGATGGGCTTCTTTCAGTTTCCATCTACCAAATCCACTCACAAGGCTTTGGTCGGCCCGAGGCTATAGCAGAAGACACTTGCCCAAGGTGTCATACAGTGGGACTGAACCTGGAACCATGGTTGGGAAGCAAACTATTTATCCCACAGCCACTCCTGTGCCGATATATATATATATATATATATATATATATATATATATATATGAGGACAGAACAACATGGAGAACTGTGGTGAAGGAAGGAACTGCTTCACTAGAGAGCAGCTACAGAAACAAACAAGTTGAGAAGCATCAGCAGCAAAAGGAAAACAACAGAAATGCAGAGCGCCAAGCCACCCCCTTGGTATGCAAGTACCGTGACAGAATCTGCACTTCAATCATTGGAAGAATCAGCCATGAAAGAAGCTGCAAGAAAAGGAGCCCCTGATATGTTCAATTAATGTGACCTCTAAAGTAAATTGACCATCTGCATAGACGAAAAGGGCCAATTATGTTTGTGCATCATCATCATCATCATCGTTTAACGTCCGTTTTCCGCGCTAGCACGGGTTGGACGGTTCGACCGGGGTCTGGGAAGCCAGGGGCTGCACCAGGATCCAGTCTGATCTGGCAGAGTTTCTACAGCTGGATGCCCTTCCTAACGCCAACCACTCCGCATGTATGTATATATATTTTTTTATATTTATGTATGTTCTGAACCAAGAACCATGTGGTTTGGAAGCGAGTTTGTTAACCAAATGTTATGGTAAGGTACTTTCCTAATGTGATGTAATTGGTAGATTGCTTTAAATATTACATGCTTTGACTCACTAAAAACCCAATTTTTTTCCTCCAGCACACACCCTGCTGATATTAGGGTGTGTCTGATATGTCCCTGTGTCTTTTATGCCATCAAATACTGTAATTAATCTTGAAATTCGTTAATCATCAATCCTCTGACCCTTAGAATTTTACTTTCACATTGTTTCCAAAGAATATTTAGTTTTGGAGAGGGTGTTGGTAGGGATTAACTTTGAAGGATTGTTGTTTTTGAAATACAAAATTGTTGCCAGTTCAATATACTTGAAACTGTTTTGTGATGGAGAAAATTTCTCACTGTAGAGAAATAGGTGTAAAATACACTGAGTCAGCCCACAGCATCATCTATCCAGATTGTGGAATGCCTGCATTTCAGAGTGGTTATCTCCTCTTCAGCAACAGATACTGAAAAGGCAGGCTCTGTGAACTGACACAAAAAACAGGTCCCTCTTATAATATTCCTCTCATCGTTCAATGACTGGTTGTGCTCGATTGATCTCAACAAAAATTTAGCATTTTTCTAGTAATCAAATATAGCAACATTTTAACCCTCAGGTATTTTCAATTTCCACAATGTTTTATTTTCACTCCACACGCACATTGTAACATATGTGTAAGAAATAACACGCACATTGTAACATATATGTAAGAAATAAATGGCTCCAAAGTTTAAACCATTGTCCATCTTCATTATCTCAGTGGTGATTGCAACCCTGCTTGCCTAGATTTCTACATGATGTAGCAGTAAGTGTATTTACACCTATTTGTCTACAGGTCCAAATATGCCTCAAGCATATAACGAGTTTGCAGTTGTACATATCACTGCTTAGCCCTGTCACCCTGTGTTATTGAAATAGTACCATATACTTTTCTACTCTATGTACAAGGCCCGAAATTTTTGGGGAGGATGCCAGTCGATTAGATTGACCCCAGTACACAACTGCTACTTAAGTTATCGACCCTGAAAAGATGAAAGGCAACGTTGACCATGGCAGAATTTGAACTCAGAACGTAAAGACAGAGATACTGCTTAGCATTTCACCCGGCGTGCTGATGTTTCTGCCAGCTCACTGCCTTATATAGACAGGGGCAGTGGAGTACTGAGTTTTATATTCTTGTGTTCTTTCATATGTTTTGCTCACTTTACTGTGGCCATGCTGGTGCAATGCCTCTTCAATACTGCTGTACTGTTTGTAAGTCAGGTACTTCACTATTGATCTCTGTTCTTCAAACTGCTAGGTGACAGGGCATAAGCAAAGGACACTAGGTTTTTGTTTTTTAGTGCTATCAACATAAAAACAATGTGTTAACACACACATACAAATGTATGCATGCACACATATGCACAAGCATACATAAATACATTCATACACACATTTCATGTATGCACACACACACACACATACATACATGCAGGTATATGTATAGGTGTGTGTGTGTGTGTTTCTAAAATTTAAATCTGAATGTCATGATGAAGTAAGCTCCCAACAAACTGTTTAATATTGTGACTTCCAATCCTTGTTGTCATTGTTTCACATCATCTCATTTACATTCCTCTCACATGCATTTTAGAGTGAGAAATTTACACCACAAAAATCACTTCCCATCTCAATCCTTTTCTTATCCAATCCATTTAAACAAATATCAGAACCTCTTATTCCAGTGCAAAGGGGAAAACGAGTGAATCCCAAACAGCATTTAAATTTTGCAAGAATAACAACAGCAGGCAGGCTGGTAGGCATTCTCCAGTATCAATGTTGTTGACTGCACCACCACCACCCAAACTAACATCCCTTCCAACACCACCATCAACACTATCACCAACATTTCTTGCCACCACTAACATCATCACCACCACTACCACCACCAAAGCATTCACCATGTATACCACTGCCACCACCACCAACCTCACCTTCAGTTGTCTGTATACAAAGAGAATAAAATATTGTATTCAGTCTTTTATTCATTTACTTCTTTCAGTCATGTGACATGTGCCACAGAAACCAGCCCTTTTGAGTCCCCCATAGGGCTTGAGAAGGTTGTTTCATCTATCATCATCATCAGACAGTCCACTCACCTGTAAATGGATGACTCTGTGATGAAAAAGCTTTCCAATCAGGGGGAATGTTGGCCTGCTCACCAAGCCAACATGCTGGCATGATTCCAAAGCTAAAACAATGCAAAGCGCATATATATATATATATATATATATATATTCATTTACTTGTTTCAGTCATTTGACTGTGGCCCCGCCTTCAGTCTAACAAATTGACCCCAGAACTTATTCTTTGTAAGCCTAGTACTTATTCTTTCATTTTTATTTAGCTGTTTTAAAATTTCTCCCTGCTAAGCACTTTAAATTTCTCTCTCTTTCTCGACCTCTTCAACAAACTTTTTAACCATGGAATGATTCATGTCTTTTCTCTCTTTTCACCTTTCTACCTTACAGCATGTCATTAACACTTCTCTCTCACTCTTCACCACTCAACTAACTACATGATGCATTTGGCCTTAGAATATTATTATACCCCATCTCTTCTTTCTGCTCTACTCCCATTTCTTCCTCTCCTCTCTCTCTCTCACTAAAGTATAACGGACAAATAAACAAGTATATTATCATATAGATAATAAAAATATAATAATAACTAGTAGGACATGTGGGAATTCCACAGAACAGAAAAGATTAAAAGGAGCTAGCCATAGGTAGGGACATGTGTGTATGTGAGGGTGTGTGACGAAGTAGTTGGAGAATTTGGGGTAAAGTTCACTAATTGTGACTTGAATCAGGTGGCACATTATAACCTTGAGCAAGATGCTTTGTTTCACATTGGTTTGGTCTACCTAGCTAAAATTAGGCTCCTAAGGCTGCTGGAGGGTTAAACCTGCACTGATCTGATGTCCCCATCTGGGACGATTCTTCTCCACCACAGAGACTGGAATAAGCTTTGACCTAATAGGGCTTGAAATATATATAAAACGAACATGCATGCACACACATATGTATGTATGAATTAGTGTATATAATGTATGTTTGTATTTTTATTCATATGAAACATTTAATGACTTTTTAACAGATTGTAAAAAAAACCACATTTTTAAATAAAATTCTATGAAATTTCTATTAAAAAAAAACTAAAAAAATAAAGACAACAATGTCCAAATATTAAAGTATTTATTCATCTCTAAGTTGGTGCAATTCACTTTGATCAACTGAATTACTGCTACCTGTCTAGTTATATCCAAGACTGTTTTCTTAATTAAATGTTATTAACCCTTTAGCATTCAGATTATTTTGTCAGAATAATCTGAATGCTAATTTATTATTTATTCACATTGTTTCTAATTAACAAGCTCACAACTATGAATTTTATGATGATTAATGGAAGTGTTGTGGGACAGGAATGTTAAAGCTGAAATGCTATTGTGGCTTTTATCTGTTTTTTCAGTTTTCAAACGTTGAACCATCATCATCTTTACTTCCACTTTTTCATGCTTGCATGGGTCAGAAGGAATTTATTGAAGTAGATTTTCTACAGCTGGAAACCCTTCCTGAAGCAAATCCTACCTCGTTGCCAAGTAAAGTAATGTTTTCCCCTTGGCCAGAGGATTTTTCCATGAAAGCCTGGAATTGAGGAACACTATTTGGATGGTAGTAACTCTTACTAACAGCTTCTCATGCAATGCCAAGACCATCTCTAAAGCTTGGTTCCTTTATCTATACTTCAGCCTCTCAGTACTTGACCCACCTGCCTCCACCCCTCCCATGAGGGCTCTGTGTCAGTGGCACAGACAAAAGCACCAAGTATACATTGTAAAGTGGTTGGTTTTAGGAAAATATGCCAGATTTGATACTGGAGCTTGGCACAGCATTATGGCCCTCTTATGTCCTGTCAAACGGTCCAACCCATCCCAGCATGGAAAACAGATTTTAAATGATGATGATGATGATACACACATGCAAGCATACACAATGGGCATCTGAAAATCTGCTCCCAAGGCAGAAGACATTTGCCCAAGGTCCACGCATTGAGACTGAATATACTGGAAAAGTCTGTGAAGATTTTAAAAATATACTTTATTTTCGAAATATATTCCAAAAATACACCTTATATTCTAAAATATGGCTTATATTCTCTCAAATAGAAAACAGGAAAAAAAAGTGATTTTTTTAAACAAAACTTTGAATAGTCTTCAGCACAATTTCCATCAAAATAACAGAAACACTCGCTCTGTCATCTGATTGACTTTGTCAACATGGATTTATATTTGCTAAGATACCAAACTGATTTCTTACCAACTTGACAACATACCAAACTGCTATCTTACCTATTTGGCAAGATATCAAACAGCTATCTTACCAATTTGACTAGATACCTAACTCACAGCTTATTTGGCAGGATATCAAATTGGGATCAAACCAATTCTAAAAGATGACAAATTGGTATCAAATATTGGCACAAAAAAAGACTGAAATATTCTGACATGATGGAACTGCATCAAAACATTAAAGAAAGAAACATGTACAAGATGTGACTTTAGTTGGCAAAAATGTCACCCATTGGTAGCCAAATGTTCTTGCATTGAATGGAATGGTAAAGAAATTCTTCTCCTTGGCCTTGCTCAGAGTCAGTCCAATCTCGTGGCTGACCATAATTTACAAAGGTTCTCTTGCAGTTTATTGCTGAAGTGAATTCAACAAATGCTGATCCTTCAGCAGTTCCAAAATACCATATGGCTTGAACATTGTGGTGCTCTGTGAGGTATTTGGAAATATGGTCTCTGTTACCAGACAGCAAATTAATGACTCCAGCAGGAACGTCTGATGTGTCAAATATCTGTAGAAAGAGATCAAAAGAAGGTAAAAAATAAAATCACGACACAGAGAAGCCCTCAACACACACTTATGAAAGCCCTAAACGCCCACTCAAAAACTGCTTTCACCACACACTCAAGAAAGCCCTCATGGCACTCAGGATGCCCTCAACACATACTAGCCTTCACAACCCTCTCATGAAAGTCCTACACACACACACACACACTTAAGTCATCAACATTTCACCCCCAAAAATCCACACCTCACATCTTCATTAAACAGCTGCAAATTCCAGTTCTTGAAGCCAAAGTGAATAAATATATATAAATTGTAAAGACAGGTTACCTGGTACATGTTCATAGCAGACAGGGGATGTTTCTCACTTGGGACAATGACTGTGACATTACCCCGGGCAAAAGCAGGAGCAAACAGGGATACAAAACTAAGCAGTGGATTCTCATCAGGGCAAGCAATTCCCACAACACCAACGGCTTGGTGGATTTTAACGGTCAAACCATAGAGAGTGGTTTCCTGGAAGAAAAATAATGGTTTCAAATTATGGTACAAGGCCAGCGATTTTGCGGGAAGGGCTAAGTTAGTTACATCAACCCCCAAAAGGATGAAAGGCAAAGTCAACCTTGGCGGAATTTGAACTTAATGATGGATGAAATGCCGCTAAGCATTTTGCATAGAGTGGTAACAATTCTGCCAGCCCCACTCCAAAGATAATGTCCCCGCTTTCAAACCATGTATCTCAGGAGCCTCA
>NC_043017.1:18562282-18602282 GCF_006345805.1 Octopus sinensis | reverse complement strand
CATGACATAACACCAAAGGTCTCGATCACGGCCATTTGCCTTGGTGAGGCACAACCCTTTATATAAAGAATCCCCCTACATCAATGGTTCTCAACAGGGGCCCAGATGCTTATATTTCTTCAATACACAAAATATTTTAAGTTTTTTCAATACATTTCTTTATAATACCTAATTATACAAATAGGACCTTTCTAAGCATCAAATAGCTATGGGGATCCATGGGTAAATATAATGGTTGAGAACTGCTGCTCTACAGGGTTGCATGACCTGCTAGAAAAAGCAGCCAAATCAGTCAAATCTCCCACAAATCACATTTCCACAATCTTTAAAACAAATACATGCTGGATAATGTTGGCCTGGGTTCCTTGTACAGGATGGCCATGGCCAGATTAGCTTTGATCACAGATCTGTTCAGTCAGAACATCACCACCACAACCAGTCTTACTTCTCTAGCAATAAACAACATCATCCATCATCACCACTTCACTACAATTTTCCCCCACCATCACCACAACCTCCACACTAGTCTTCCCTCTTCACCCACAACACTCACACCATTCCTACCTCGAACTTACCTCTTTCCCACCATCGCGTCCATAACCACTCTGTTTAAACCCTCCAAATCCAGCAGCTGCATCAAACACGTTGTGGCAGTTGATCCAGACGGCTCCGGCATGGATGGCTGATGCCACTTCTAAACCAAGAGCTGAGGTTTCTGTCCACACACTCGCTCCAAGACCATATATCGTGTTGTTGGCCAATTTGATGGCTTCTTTTGCTGTACGGAAAGACATGGCTACCAGCACAGGACCAAAGATCTGTAGGAATGGAAGAAAATTACAAATATACAGAGAAATAAGGGTACACACAGACACACATATACAGAGAGAGAGATACATACATGCATATATACATACATATATGCACAAACACACATACATATACACACACACACACATATACAGAGAGAGATACATACACGCATATATACGTACATATATGCACAAACACACATACATATACACATATATACACACACACACACACACACACATGTATGAGTGGTTATGAAGTTTGCTTTCCAACCATAAGGATTCAGGTTCAATCCCACTGCATGGCATCTTGGGAAAGTGTCTTCTACTATAGACCCAGACTGACCAAAGTGTTTGAGTAGATTTGGTAGGCAAAAACTGAAAGAAGCCTGTTGTGTGTGTGTGTGTGTG
Source organism: Octopus sinensis (assembly GCF_006345805.1). Classification (NCBI taxonomy): domain Eukaryota; kingdom Metazoa; phylum Mollusca; class Cephalopoda; order Octopoda; family Octopodidae; genus Octopus; species Octopus sinensis. The sequence continues at coordinate 18,601,059 of NC_043017.1, read as the reverse complement.
TGTGTGTGTGCACATGGTGGTACTTGAGTCTCTGCAGGGGTTACCAGCATCGAGTTTTGTCCCTTCACGTATAAAGCAGAAACTTAGCATAGGTACCAGGGTGGATTGATGAGATCATCTGAAATTGTTGGAAGAGCTGCTCCAGCATGGCCACAATCCACTGACTGAAACCAGTAAAAGAATAAAAGACAGCTAGAAAATTACCTCTTCTTCAACAACTCTGGAGACTGTCTGGACATCTGTAATTAAGGTGGGTAGATAGAAACATCTTTTGTTTGGCATCGTCAACAATGGTTGATACACCTGCATGAATTTGGAAAACAAGGAAATAAATGGCTCAAGAAATTACAATTTATTCAGTTAATCATTTGTCTACTCTCTCAAATACTCACCTTCTGCCGCTGCCACCACCACCATAATCAAAAGGTCATTGGGGACAAGCATATTTTGATGGTCCTGAATAAAGGAACTGGGAGAGACAGGAACACTAAACTTACCTTGGCTCCTTCGTTCCTTGCTTCTTCTACATAAGAATCAATAGATTTTCTTTGACTCTCGTTCACAATGGCACCCATATCTATGGCTTTGTCTTGGCCAGATCCTATGCGAAAACAATCCAATCGCTTCTTAAGTCTGCTGATCATTTCTTCATAAATGGGTTCTTGCACAAGAAGCTTTGATCCGGCACAGCAGACCTGAAGACAGAACCACAGTTAAGGAAAGGAAATCTAAGCTAAACAATATTATCGGTTTCGAATTTTGGTACAAGGCCAGCAATTTAAGTTAATTACATCGGACCCCAGTATTCAACTGGTACTTATTTCATCAACCCTGAAAGAATGAAAGGCTAAGTTGACCTCGGCAGAATCTGAACACAGAATGAAAAGATGGACAGAATGCTGTTAAGCATTTCAACCAGCATGCTGACCATTCAGCCAGACAACTTTATTAAATATTAGAGACTACTGATTAGCAAACTTTGGATCCAAATTGACATTAAATTTTGAAATGTTTCAGATGAGTTGTTGGTAGCAGATTAGTCAGACAAAGACTGCCATTTCTTCACTGCTTAATTATTAATAATTAGCTAGGTTTACATAAACAGTAACTTAGCCATACTTATATACAATAGGAGTCTTTCAGTTTTCATGTACCAAATTCACTCACAAGGCTTTGGACAGCTCAGGACTATTGTAGAAGCAAACTTCTTAACCACATAGCCATGCCTGTGTGTGTATCTGTGTGTGTGTAGACACACACATATGTATATGGCAGTGGCATAGTCATGTGGTTGAAAAATATGTCTTCCCAACTATATAGTTTCAAGTCCCACCATGTGGTGCATTGGGCCAACAAGTGCCTGATGAGAGGATTTTGAAAGAAGCCCATTATATGAACTAAGACATCTCAAAAGTAAATAGACACCCCTCATTATACTCTTTTATTCTTGCACACAATATGTGCTGCTTCATAATATATGTTATATTATTCGGTTTTCATTTCAGATTGTAGTATACTGATTGTTAGAAAATTTGTTTGAAGTATTGCAATGTGTGAGTAAAATGGTGATTATATTGTTTATAGCAACAAGCCATGTCATGAACACCAGAAGCAAAAGAGTTGTCTGGTTTTCAAAGAGGGCATCATCATCATCATCATCGTTTAACGTCCGCTTTCCATGCTAGCATGGGTTGGACGATTTTGACTGAGGGCTGGCAAATCAGATGGCTGCACCAATCAAGGTACTATCAACTTGGATAGCTGGTCCCTCTGTTGGGTTGACATTCGGCAGACTCTCTTTCTCTAATTCATTTTCTTTATTTCAGCAACCTTTCATAATGGCGTCTCCAAACCTCTCTCTTTGCATCCTCATTTAGTGCAAGTAAACCATCATCCATGCGAACACATTTCTCTCTTACCACATCATGATTCTCTCTCACACACTGTCTTGCAACAAGAAATACCTCAAGTCTTTGGTCCTCACGGCACAGAACATTGGCAAATTTTTTCTTATCTGCTTCCCCTCTGGCTAAATAAACCTACCTCCTAGCTTCCCTTCTGGCAGTCTGATACACTTCTTTGCTACCACCGTTCTTCCAGTCCTTCCAAGCCTGTTTCTTTTGTCAACAGAGTGATTGAACAATTTACCAAGAAAGGAATCAACACTTAAAATCAGGCATGAACAACACGTCTGACTATGGGGAAATACCATGTTACTTAAAAATAGGTGAGATTTAGTGACAGGAAGAGCATCCAGTCATAGAAAATCTGCTTCAACAAATTGTGTGTGACCCATGCAAACATGGAAAAGTAGACACATGTGTAGAGAGGATATTTTTTTAAATGTATGCAAATACCTCATCTTCAGAGTGTATTTTACAATATTTTTACATCTAGAAAGGAGCTTTAAAGTGAATTTATAAAATGCATACACCTAGCCTCGAAATAAAGAGCACAGACAGAAAGATTGACACTTACCTGTCCTTGATTAAACCAGATGGCATCAACTACACCCTCCACAGCACTATCAAGGTCAGCATTTTCAAAGACTATCACTGGAGATTTTCCTCCCAATTCCAGTGACAACTTTTTGCCACTTCCAGCGGTCAATTGACGCAGTTTCCGACCAACCTAGAAAGGAAGTAAGAAAGAAACCAATTAATAAATTTAACACCTTTGCTGCCTTCGTTTCAATTAATTTTGAAAATGATGAAAAATTGACTAAAATCACTCATTATGAAGCTGATGTTTGAAACATTAATTAAGATAAAATTTTGATAGAGAGTTTTAATTCGATTACTTCAACCCTTTAATTAACTAACTAACTAACTAACTTCCAAATTACTCTGTCAAACATAATGCTTCTTTATTTATATTGTTTTGAATTAATTCTGCATTTTCTTGTAGCTATTTTGATAATGTGATTGTTTATTTTTAGAATAACAGTGTAGGGTAGGTGGGAGAGGTTGTATATGGCTGGTCTGAACATAAAAAAGGTAGAATATTTGGGTCAGATGTGGAGGGTTTAAATGCTAAAGGGTTAAGAAACTTATAAGCTGGTAGAAAGGGAAGCAGAAGGTCTGGGGTTCAAATGTTTGTCATTCTGTAAAAGGCAGCTCACCACCTTAACAACAACAACAATAATAGTTTATAATTTACTTATTTGTAGTCATTAAAATTGATTAGTTTGTGTTAGCTAGAGGCAAAACCCCTGCTGGAGCACTTAGAGCAAACAAAACAAAAAGGTTGATTACTTACGCCAGTGGATCCAGTGAAAGCTACTTTGTTAACATCAATATGGTCCGCTAAACTGCTGCCAAATGCTCCATTGCCAGTGACAACATTAAATACCCCTGCAGGCAACCCAGCCTGGGCAAAGATCTCAGCCAGTAGCAGGCAGCTGAGCCGGGTATAAGATGCTGGTTTTAAGATGACTGTGTTACCCATTGCCAAGGCAGGACATACTTTCCACATGAGGATCATCAGTGGAAAATTCCATGGAACGATGCCCACGACAACACCTGCAGGAAAAGGTATTTGTATTGAAATTAATTGAAAAAAATTCAGAGATAAGGCAATGTAAGGGTTAAAAGCCTGCTGTGTATTTGATGACCTTTGAACTCAGTCTCAGTGATAGCAATTGAACTACACACAGAAAAACACACAAACACATGCATTCACACACACACACAAATACTCATAAACATGCACATACAAATATACACACACATGTATGCAAATAGACACACAAATACACAAGAAAGGGAGTTTTCATTCCCTCATCTTTGAATGCACTGAGTTAGTAGTTGCTTTGCTGACCAAGAGAATCAACATCACTGTCCATAGCTCAAAGGGATACATTTATCCACACACACACACACGACAAGCTTCTCTCGGTTTCTGTCAACCAAATCCACTTACAGCTTAGGGACAGAGTAAAAAGTACTTGCCCAGGGAGTGAACCCAAATGCACATGCTGGGGTAACAAGGTTCTTAATCATACAGACACATCTGCACCTAGTGTTTGTGTATAGATATGTATGGATGTATGTATTTCATTTTTCTTTGTTTCAGTCATTTGACTGCAGCCATACTGGAGCACTGCCTTTAGTTGAACAAATCGACCCCAGGACTAATTCTTTGTAAGCCTAGTACTTATTCTATCAGTCTCTTTTGCCGTACCGCTAGGTTACAGAGATGTAAATACACTAACATTGGTTGTCAAGCAATGATGAGGGGACAAACACAGACACACAAACATATATATATATATATATATAATGCGCTTATTTCAGTTTCCGTCTAACAAATCCACTCACAAGGTTTTGGTTGGCCCAAGGTTATAGCAGAAGACCCGTGCCAAGATGCCATGTGGTGGGACTGAACCTGGAACCATGTGGTTGGTAATCAAGCTATGTATGTATGTGTATATATGTGGATATGTATGTACGTATGTGTATGTATGTATGTTTACATTCCATATTTTCCTCTAACCAATACTTTTTACAAGTGAACCCTCTAAGATTTAGAACGACACAAAATAATGTGCACAGTTGGCCCTGAATAATGAATTTACAAAAGCTGAAAGAGAAGGACTTTTGTACTGTTCCTTACCAAGTGGTTTCCAGCCCCTCATTTCGGTGTCCATCAGCTGAGCCCATCCAGCATGATAGTAGACGTGGTTTATAACTGTTGGAATATCATAGTCACGAGTCTCTCGGATTGGTTTACCATTATCCATGCTCTCCAGCACCGCCAACAACTTCTGGTGCTTCTGAATGTTTCTTGCAATACTGAAACGAAAATAAATAAAGTTTAATCAGAACAAACAATTGCAACCATGAAAATGCATAAAACTTGGATGGTTTCACATTTGTAAAACAACATTCACATAACTACACTGAGAAGGACAGAGGCACAGAATGCCAACCTCAAAAGCACACCCACACTATAATCACCCCCATTAACTCTTTCGTTACCATATTTCTGTTGCGATACTCTGTGTTTCTTTCAATTAGTTATCATTCAGCTTGTGTTAGGGACATAAATTGTGACTCAGGTTTGGCGGAAGATTTTAATTCAGAACCTTCGAAAACAAGACATTTGCACTACAGTGCCAGAGGCAGTTTCAGTTGGGTTGGTACTGAAAAGGTTAAATTAATCATTTTTTTTTAACCCTTTTGTTACCATATTTCTGTTGAGATGCTCTGTGTTTCTTTCAATTAATTTTAAATATAACAAAAAATTTAGTAAAATAACTTAGTTATCATTAGGAACATAAACTAAGGTTTGGTGGAAGGTTTTAATTCAGAACTTATGCAAACAAGACATATGTACTCAGAGCCAGTTTCAGCCAAGTTGGTAACGAAAGGGTTAAACTACAACCATACAGAAGACCACATTTACACAATAGGGCACCCACAAAAGTGCTCTCAGACACTGCATGATATGCATAAAAACACACAGAATCATACCCTTACAACATGCTAGAAATAGCAGCCATACATCCCTACCCATTAAATAACACCATACAATCTTCAAAGAAAAATACAAGATTGGATAGTCATGACTGGACTGTCTCATCACAGATCAGTTAAATCAGATTTATGATCAATTCTTGGATTAAATAGCAACAATAACAACAGTAGTCCTGGGTAGATAGAGTTGGGCTTTGTCTTACCTGTAGAGATAACGAGCCCTTGTGTGGGGTGACAGGGTACTCCATGAAGTAAAGGCTTTCTTTGCAGCCTTAACAACAGCTTCAACATCATCTTGTACACCCTGGATGGTTGTGGCTAGAATTTCATCTAGAGATAGAAAGTGGAAAAGAGCAAGGAGAAGAGTTTTAATCAGAAACCTTTTTTTTGTGCATATGAGAGAGAAATAAAGAGAGGGGGAGAGAGAGAAATAAAGAGAGAGAGGGATATATATATATTTATATATATATATATATATATATACTAAGCAATAAAGGGTTTAGCAACGAATTGCCTTACCACATACCGAATTTAGAAATAGCAGTCAAAGAGTTATAGCTATTTCTTCTACTAAAAAGGGAGATCTCAGTAAAAACAGCAATTGGAAGGCAGACACAAACAGGTAAGAGAGAATGAATTGACGGCAATCTATCATACAATTTTAAGTTATCTACGGACGCACGTTTCGAAATCAAGTTTTTAGGAAAGCATAAGAATTAAATATTAAATAATTCTACCTTACCAAAACTTCTTTTCTCTTCAGCGTAGAATACTATAATCATAAATGATTATATATTGAATTTTGAGATACTAGAAGGCACCAACTCAACTCAGTATCAGAGCGAGCTAGAATCCGCAACTAGTATCACCAAACTCAAAGTGTGAATGAAAAGATTGTGTCACCAGCCCCTTCCCACCCGCGTGTAGCCAAAACAAGATGCTGTGGTCATCTACTGAGATAAAATATGGTTATCCGTAATAATGAAGGGTGAAATTAATTAATTTATATATATATATATATATATATATATATATATATATAAAGAGAGAGAGAGGGGGGGAGAGAGAGAGAGAGCTTGGCAGCAGAACTTTCTCAGATCTTGGTCCCAAATCTCCTACAGACTTTGGCACTAGTCCTCTCAAAGTTCTTGGTGCTGTATCTTCTATTACACATTGAAGCAAAGCTTTCACTGATCATGGTTAATGACACCAGTCAATTCAATCCATGGTCCTTGAACTTTGAAAGATCATGGCACCAGAACTTTTACTGAATATGGCCTTAATCTATTCAAATAGTGTGGCACAAAGCCATGGGATATTGATTTACACACCATGGTTCAAGTCTGTTTGTGAACCACAAGACTGGAAAGCCAGTTCTTGCAAATGGCCAGAAGATCTTCAAAGACCAAGAAACCATATGTTTTACAGACAATAGCCCCAATTGTCGCTTTCAGATATATTAACCCTTTTGTTACTTTATTTCTATCAGCATGCACTGCCTTTCCTTCAATTAATTTTGAAAATGATAAAGAATTTAGTAAAATAATGGCTATTATTAAGTTAGTGTTTAGAACATAAATTAACATGAAATTTTGATGGAAATCAAATTTAGATCATTTTAAAATAGGAAGTTTCTATCATAGAATCAGGGGCAGGAATGGTACTTAAAAGAGTTAAGAAGCTTGTAAGTTGGCAGGGAAGGAACCAGAAGTCCGGTTCAAATGTTCGCCATTCTATAAAAGACAGAGATCAACTTAACAACTTGTGCTCAACACTTTTGTTAGCATCTTTTTGTTTGAAATACACTGCTTTAGCCCTTTAGCATTCATATTAATTTGGCAAAAATAATCCTTATTTATTTACATTTAAAAAATTTTATCTGATATTATTTTGTAGCTTCAAGACAGGAAAGATGTAATTGCTTATTTTTAGAATGACATTGCAGGGTAGGTGTGAGATGCTGGCTCTGGCCAGTTTGAGCATAAAATGTGTAGAATATTTGGGCCGGATACAGCCGGTTTAAACATTAAAGGGTTAGTTTCATTTAATTTTGAAAAAATTGAATTAAGATAATAATGCCATCATTAATCTTGGATTTGGAACATACATTAACAGTTTTGAAAGAAGGTTTTTTAATATAAATCACTTTAAGCTGGAAGTTACAACAGGAGGTGGGGGGGCAGTCTCAAGCAGGATGGTATCAAAAGGGTTCAAATAAAACTTGTTCATAAACCTGTTGAAGGGTTTGTGCTGTTAACGGTCTCTCGTCCTTCTGGTTTATCCCACTTTCCGTCAATGAAATGTCCAAATTTTCTTTCATGTTTATTTAACCATTCCTGGAAGAGTAAAAGAAAAAAAGTTCCATATAGTTCCATGATTACACGAGATGTAAGGGATGGGGGTCAGGGTAGGGACTAATAAGATAATCGGCACTGTCATGCTATTAGCTGTCAGAAGTGAAAGTAGAAAAATCTGACGCCAACTTCGTGTATTTACGTCAGGTTTATACCTTCGTTAATTTACGCACCACCACACTGTTAGGTTTATAACACAATTGAAGTTCAGTTTAAAGTTTATAAATAAATACATTTCATTCAATGTTCTGTTTAAACTTTATAAATAAATATATTCTTGCATTATTCATTATTGTTTTTAAAAAACACCATATTTCCTTTGGATATATATATATATATATATATATATACACATGTGTATATATACATGTGTATACATATATATATATATATATATACACATGTGTATATATACATGTGTATACATATATATATATATATATACATGTGTATACATATATATATATATACATGTGTAATGTATACACATGTATATATACATGTATACACATGTATATATACACATGTATATATATATATGTATACACATGTATATATATATATACATGTATAGACACATCTTTAATTAAACTATTGACCGCCTTAAAATGGATTTCAATAGACAAATATTACTATAATGGATAATATAAGCATATAACTACTTATACACACATACAATATATACAGACACACACACATTAGTCAGACATATAGCCACATATACATACACACACACATGTGTATGATTGGTGTATGTGATCGCGGTGGTGGTGGGTCATTTGTGCAGATTTGGTGTGATTTCTTTTTTAAAAACAATAATGAATAATGCAAGAATATATTCATTTATAAAGTTTAAACAGAACATGGAATGAAATGTATTTATTTATAAACTTTAAATTGAACTTCAATTGACTTATAAACCTAACAGCGTGGTGGTATGTAAATAAACGGCGTCAGATTTTTCTACTTTCACTTCTGACAGCTAATAGCATGACAGTGCCAGATAGTCTCACATGGTCACTGACCTCAGCCCTGTCATAGACTTCTAGGGATACATCAAACAAGGGATCCCTTTTATTTTTCACCCACCAAAAATTTGACAAATACATTATTTTCAAAATTAACTGAAGCAAAGATAATGTATTTCAACAAACATATGGTAATGTAAGGGTTAAAAGTTGGCAATCATTGACGACCTTTGAACTTTGTGTCAGTGATAGCAATTGAACTCAGAATCTGTCAGCTTTTTTTTTTTTTTCCCTGATATATACAAACATATATCTGATAGAGGTGCAGGTGTGGGTGTGTGGTAAGAAGTTCACTTCCCAACCACATGGTTCTGGGTTTAGTCTCTCTGCATGGAATCTTAGGCAAGTGTCTTCTACTATAGTATTGGGCAGGCCAAAGCTTTGTGAGCAGATTTAGTACACGAAAACTGAAAGAAGCCCATCATATATACAGCAATTCCTCGCCATATCGCAGTTCACCTATTGCAGTTTATTATTTAAGCTTACATCAATTCCTCTATGGTGTTGTTTTGCATTTATAATAAGATAAATATATGCAAATTATAAAAAAAAAAAAATATACAGTATTGTTTCAACTTCGTGGATTTTCATCTATTGTGGAGGGTTTTGGAATGTAACCTGGGATAGTTGAGGGATTACTGTATGTGTGTGTGTCTTTGTATCTGTGTTTGCATCCTCAACAGCCTGACAATTGTTGAAGGCTTGTATGTGTCCCCATAACATAGAAGTTCAGCAAAACATAAGAACAGGGTAAATACCAGGTTTGAAAAAAAAGATACATATTGGGGTCAAACCCTTCAAGGTGGTGCTCCAGCATGGCCACAGTCTAATGACTGAAACAAATAAAAGATAACAGAAGGAACACTAGGCCCTTATCTAAGTCTCCTTAGCTGTTTTCACTCAAACATACACCTTCCTTCCCACTCCCCCTGAAACATAACTACAAAGTCTAACATTCATTATCTCTCTCTCTCTCTCTCTCCATAGTAATTGATACTGGGAATAGGTCAAGTTGTTAAGCAGGATTTGAAAAGTCAAGTGTCAGTGGGCTTACACAAAGAAACCACCACAAGGATTCATGCACACACACACACACAACACACACACACACACGCACACAATAATACAAACAAGCCACAATGGAGTTTCATATAGACACACAAACACACCATGAGAAAATATCACACACACAAATATCAAACCACAAAACTTTACACACGCACACACACACACACACACAGGCACATGAATGACAGTGTTGTAAAGACGTTTGCCTTCCAACCACATGATTTCTGGTTCCGTCCCATAGCATGGCACCATAAGCCTGGAACAAGTAGACAGAATCTAAAAGTAGTTCATTGTGAGAGTGAGAGTGTATATGTGTGTGTATGTGCATGTGTATGAGCATGTATGTGTGCATTTATGTATGTGCATGTGTGTGTGCATGTGTGTGTATGTATGTGTGTATGTCTCTCTCCCCGCTTCACTTGATTCTATGCAAAAATTGTAAATGAACTTCAGTCATTCAAGCATGAAAAAACATGTCTGGACAGGCAAGGCAGGCAGACAATATTACCTTTATTGGGAAGGGGTAAGTGTTGGCAACCGGAAGGTTCTCTGGCAATAGAAAATATTTCTCAATATCTTCTGTCTGAGCCTTACAAGCATGTGAAAGTGGATGTTAAAATGAAGATGATGATGATGACGATAATGATGGCTGTCCACTCATGACCAAAAAAGACCATCACTAATCATTGCCCATACAAAACGACAGCAATGCCTATGCATGAAGTTGTTGCAACAATTGTTGGCTTCACCTGGGTTCTCGTCAGCAGCTTCCGTACTTGCTGTGGCGTCCTCCTCCACAACTAGGCATTGAATAGTTGCAAAACATAAAATTTAGGTCCAATAGGGCTTGCACAGCACCTCCCAGATCCTACTGACACAATCTAGAGACAAGCCTGGGTGAGATATCCAGTGCCAACAAGGGTTGCAGGCTCAGGAATGTGGGAGCACAACGATCTCAAGTGCAAGCAAAATATCTCCAAAATGTTCATTGCCACTCCTTGCACATCTGGTTTTATACCAGAGTGACCTTCTCCTGGGGACATGCCTTAACAAAAGATAAGGGGTATCTCATTCCTAGTGGTCTTCCAGCACATTGGACACTAACTCAACATTTCTGAGAGCCCATGATAATAATCCATTTATAATAATAATAATATAATAATAATAATAATAATAATAATAATAATAATAATAATTGTGTACAGTGCTCAGGTGCACTACAACTCATCTAAAGTGTATATATAATCAGGTGTAGTTTCGGCGGATTTCGGAAAGCATGAGGGCCTTAAAGGATGCAGTGTCATGGCAGTCAACAACTGACGCAGGCAGTTTATTCCATGCTTCAGCAACTCTGAGCGTGAAAAAATGTTTCCGAAAGTCATGGGAGCTGTGTTGTTTTCTGACTTTGTAGGCATGTCCACGTGTGTTAGACACATGGAGATCAAAAAGGTGTTCAGTGTTGTTGTTGGTGAGGTGGTTGATAACTTTGTGGGTGTTTACCAAGTCCGTCGCCAGATGCCAGAGCTTCAGTGAATCCATGCCCAGGGAAACCAGGCGCTCAGAATATTTATAAACACATTATTGATGATTGATGATGATTATTGTCGTAAAAACGAGAAGTTGTTCTGTGACATACACAACAATGCTTTACATATTTTTTGTTTGAATCTGCTGGAATGTGTTAAGAATAAATATGCAAGTCATGGCCATACACAATGCAGATAATGATTTTATATGTGTATGTGTGTGTATCTATATGTATATATGTGTGTGTGTGCACATATATGTGTGTTTATGTGTATGTGTGTACAAAATTGTCACTAAATGTGACTAAAGAAACACCTACATTGCTAGAAATAAGAGCTAAACTGCTATAATGCTGTAGTTAATGCACATGAATGAAAACATAAGCACTAACAGTGTATATGTTTTCATACATCTGTGTTAACTACAACATTATAGTAGTTTAGCTCTTATTTCTAGCAATGTAGGTGCTTCTTAACACCTTAGTCACATTTAAGTGACAATTACAATTCTCGTATTTGGTGAAAAATAGCAAACTGCTGTTTATATTATATTATATATATATAATATATATATATATATATATATATATAAACATATATATACGGTTCCAGGTAAATTCCATCGTGAGAAAATTCCACTACAAAAAGATGTCTGTAATGTCAACCTTAGAAATGTCACGAGGATGGAAAAAGGAAAACAAAAAGTAGAACATTTTCTGTTCCAGATTTCATGCTTGTCAGACATTCTGATGACTAATGCCTTACCACACACACACACTGCCACCACTATCTTTTCCCACTTCATCAGTTAACACTTGTTTTGACAATTATTATGACCAGGCTCCCGTGGCTTTTATGGGTTTTCCCACGAGTAAACCTTTCGAAGCGCCTCCCCCTATTGGGAGTTTTAATTGTTACTTACATTTCGTTGTTATCCTGCTTTTGTACACGGACTTTTTCAAACGGACAAAACCCTTTGTAACTTTTGTCCTGTGTTTTGTCCCTTTATGTTTTAATTGATTTTTGTAAGCCCTTGTGGCCAATAAACGAATGAATTATTATTATTATTATTATTATTATTATTATTATTATTATTATTATTATTATTATTATTATTATTATTATACATTGATGGTGAGAGAGAGAAGAAAAGGAAATATTCCACTTTTATATAGTTTCTTTTTCTTTTATAGATTTTTATCCGTTACTTGTTTCAGTCAATACACTGACCATGCTGAGGTACCACCTTGAGCAATTTTAGTAGAAGGAATTATCCCATCATGCTGATTCTTCCTGAGAACTACATTAAAGGTATGCTTGTCTGTGGAGTACTCAACCACTTGCATGTTAATTTCATGAGCAGGCTGTTCCATTGATCGGATCAACTGGAACCCTCTTCATCATAACCAACAGAGTACCAAAGATATATACAGAATGTGCTCCTTTCAGGTTTTGTCAACCAAATTCATTCACAAGACATTGGTTGGCCTGAGGCTATAGTAGAAGACACTTGCCCAAGATGCCACTCAGTGGGACTGAACCTGGAACCATGTCATTGGGAAGCAAACGTCTTACCAAACAGCCACTCCAGCACCATTCATCGATCTTTAATATTTGCTCCTATCAAGGGCAGACTCGGGGGGGGGGGGTACATGCTCCCCTTAAGAAAAGAAGTGTGCCCTACTAAATAATGTTATTATGCCCTTTCCTTCTGAATTGTATGCCCTTCTGACCTTGTCCCCCCCTCTTCAAAAAGTTCCCGGGGCTGCGCCTACCTATAATGTTTAAAGGTTTTGATTAGCCTCTTTGATTTCCTTCAAAGTTAATTTTGTTTAAACCAGGTGATGGATAGATGGACAGACTTATTCGGTATATAAGGAGAATAACGTTGGCAAAAACAGAATGTATGTGTGTGTGTATGTGTTAGTCCCCCCCCACCATCGCTTGACAACTGATGTTGGTGTTTTTACGTCCACGTAATTTAGCAGTTCGGCAAAAGAAACGCAGTACTAGGCTTAGAAAGAATAAGTCCTGGGGTCAATTTGTTCGACTAAAGGTGATGTTCCAGCATGGCCGCAGTCAAATTAATGAAAAAAATAAAAGAATAAAAATTTATAAGGATAATATTTATAATTCTTCACTTAGCGGTTCGGCAAAAGAGACCGATAGAATAAGTACTGGGCTTACAAAGAATAAGTCCCGGGGTCGATTTGCTCGACTAAAGGCGGTGCTCCAGCATGGCCGCAGTCAAATGACTGAAACAAGTAAAAGAGTAAAAATGAATCTGCCGTTTTTTGATGGGTGAGCTGCACTCGCTTAGCGCACCCGGAATACATGCAGAATAGCGTTGGTAAAAATAAAAGGTTCTGGGTATGGCCGTGTGGCTTAGAAGCTCACTTTACAACGGCATCATTGCAGGTTCAGTCCCAGTGGATAGCAATTTGGACAAGTGTCCTCAGTTAATGTTTTATAACTTGACCCTAACCGTCCTCTACTATGGCCCTGAAATGACCAAGGCCTTGCGAATGAATTTGGCAGATAGAAATTGTGTGGAAGCCTGCTGTGCGTGACGCACCACCGCCGCTTAACAGTTGACTAGTTTACGTAATTCTGCGGTTTGGCGAGTGACACCATCAGACTTTAAAAAAATAATAAGCACACTAAAACAAGTAAAAAGATAATGAAAAAAAAATCCAAAAGAATCAAAATGTTTCATAACGCATACATGTAGAATAGCGTCGGTAAAAACAGGTTCTGGATTAAGTGAAAGCGGAGTTATTTTTTTGTTAAAGACATCGGATCATCGAACGGTGATCGAATCAATTTCTTTATATCAAGAACTTTTATACTTCTGCGGGGATTGTTTGAGAATATAATGGGTTAATTCTTATTAAATCAAAAAATATGACATTAAACACCTCCTAACGGAGTTATTAAGCGTGACAGATATTGTAACAATTTCCGACATCCTGTTACAAATGCAATAGATCGGGATTTTTTACTCGACAATACTCGAACTAACGGTTTATGTGCATGAATACATCCCATCCTTTATTCCAGTGCTTTTCAAACTTTTGGCTGGAGCGGAACCCCAAGGAAACATTCCACTGGCTCGAGGAACCCCTGTGCAATAATTTAATTGTCTTATGCACACATATCTGCACAGGAGAATTAAAAATTACTGCCGATTTTAGCAGTTTTGTAACTTCTTGCGGAACCCCTGAACTGTACTAGCGGAACCCTGGTTGAAAACCACTGCTTTATTCAGACATACTACACTTAGGGGTATATGATCTTAAGTTTCCTTTTAAGACAATGTGGAGTTATGTAAGGAAGATTTGGCCAAAACAAAACCGATAAACTAAAATGCTAACTATTTTTCACTAGGTCACGAACGTTCACTTTCATTTTGTTTTTCATTTCGCCATAATAAAATTGTATTTTTCTGGGTCTTTATGTTCTGAGTTCAAATTTCACTGTGGTCAACTTTTCATTCCATCCTTTCAGAAGTCGATAAAATAAAGTATCAGTCAATTACAGGATCAATGACATTAACAAACCCTCTTTGCCGGCCTCACGTCTAAATCAGAAAACAATTATTAATGCTAGCATTAACCCCGAAAAAGTTTGGGGGAAGGAGCAACCAGGGGTATGTAATTGAATACATCTGAGTTTCTCACATGGGGCAGCCCCCACCTAACACGTGGGAGATGGAGGGCTAAGAGAATTTAAAATCAGTAGACAAACTGCAGTGTTTAAAATAAAAATCAAGATGGTTTTAAAGATTTAAACTTGTCTAACGCCCTCGCAAAAGAAATGGGAATTATTCAGCTGCTAATTTCATACAGGGGTAAAATGTATACACCCAAATATTATGGTGTTGGGCATTTATTTGTCAGGCTTATCTCCACTCCAGAACAGGAGAGAGCGAGGGATCGATTAACGATTTAGGGCAACAATACTGAACTGTCTGTTCCCTGTTTTAGAGATACAGGGGGTGGATCACTTGATAAAGAACTGTCATTTTTTTAATAATGAATTCTATGTGCCACACACATTGAACCTACTATATATATTTATTTAATCGAACCTCAATGAATGAAAGTAAAAAACGACCGAAGTGTCAGCAAAGAAATTTTATCCAGCATCCCAATCAATTCTGTTAGCCACCATCAGTACCAAACTATACCACAACTTCAGCCCCAAAGAGAGACGAACCATCGAGGGAGCTTCTATGAGGTCGTCAGAAGGAAAGAAACGACATATTGGTTGATGTAGTCGTAGATACGTTAAAGAAAATATAAACAGGCGAGGTGGTTACGATTGGAATGACTTTGATCACAGGTCTGTCTATTTGATCAGGACTGACCTGGAGATAAACAAAATCAAGCTTAAACGGACTTTGACACTAATTACCTTGCAATTAACAACTTTATACATGAGGGCCTCTCAGAGGTCATTCTGTTAATTAGAAATAGCAGTCAAAAGCTTTGCATCGTATCGTCTTGAAAAAAGACACGTTTAATAAAGTCCTATATATATATATATATATATATATATATATATAATATATATATATATATATATATATATAAACGGGTTGGTCGAGTCTGGAACGTCTTTGTTCATCTGATAGATTGACTCAAACACAAACTGACCTGGAGTTAAACAACACAACTTTTTAAAAAGTTTACGAAGAAAGAAAGTTATTATATATCTAATACAAGTTTATACATTGTCAGGGTATTCGAATAAATGTCTGATTAAGTGATTGATTGAATGATTAACGCAAAACTGAATCAAAACACTGTAAAATGACAAAGAAGAAAGATCGAAAATGTAGAATAAATATTTGATTATTACCTGGACGATGGTGTCGGCTTCTGGAGCGGGACCATAGCTGAGGGAGTCGAAAATAGTTTGGGTTTGGAAAAGGGAATTGCTTTGGGACGACATAATAATTATAAGCACCTATAAAACTAATTATTCAGACAAATAAAAGTTAATATAAACATATATTTGTATATCTATATATACTTATATATGTTTATATACTCAACAACTATAATATAAATATATATGTGTGTCTGTGTGTCTGTGTGTATAAGCACAAGGTTAGTTTTCTCAAACTCGTGAGTTTGCGCGAAAACACTTGTTATTTCGTTTCCACTCCTTTTCCCACTGAGGAAAAACAAACGATGGAGTAGAAGGGGTGGGGGAGAAAGATTTATCATCTACTGTGGTGATCATGTGATGGTAGTGGTGGTGGTGGCATTCTTGTGGGAATGGTGATGGAGGTGGACGTGTTGTTGTTGTTGGTAATAGTAGCGGCGAGCTGGCAGAAGCGATAGCACGCCGGGCGAAATGCTTTGCAGTATTTCTTCTGCCGTTACGTTGTGAGTTCAAATTCCGCCGAGGTCGACTTTGCCTTTCATCCTTTCGGGGTCGATAAATTAAGCACCAGTTACGCACTGGGGTCGATGTAATCGACTTAATACTTATGTCTGTCCTTGTTTGTCCTCTCTGTGTTTAGCCCCTTGTGGGTAGTAAAGAAATAGGTAATAATAGTGGTGGTGCAGGTAGTAGCGGCGGTGGTACTTTCTTTGAAGTAGTGTTTGTAGTGATGCGATGATGAAGATGGTGGTAATGGTAATGGCAGTGAAGGTGATGTTGACATCTTTCTTGGAATGATGATAATGGTGGTGGTGTTGAGCCCAAAGTAGAGCAGCCTCAATTAATGGTGTTCCAATCGTGACCATCTCGACACATTTTTCAGTCGCAGTATATCTGGGACTATGCTATCCCGTGTGTTCTTCCTAGTTTATGACAGTAGAATGTGACTTGAGGGAGATTTGGTTGCCATTCTTAATACGTCGATTGATAACTAAGTTTTTAGCTTGGATGAAGCAGACACCAATGATCAATGACACTCCAGTCGTGTCCATCCCGTCTTTTTGTCTGCTAGGGACTGCATTCTTCAGAGTGGTAGTTGTGGTGGTGGTTGAGATGCAACTAGCATGTTTCGACCTTATTGGAACTCCTTAGTGAAGCATTTCTACTAAGTTGGCAAAATATATATAAATTCTTCCTTGGAAGAAGGAGCTGGTTTCTAACAAAGATACAAAGCTCCATCTTTGGAATAATAGCTTATGAAATCAATGTCACATTTTAAACCTGAGAAAAGTCTTGCATAATTTTACTGTTCCGCTTACAAATTGCATTTGTTATGTGCGAATCAGTTGATTTCTTTTCTGAAAATCCAAGCTTATCCAAACTGATAGATATTTACTTACAAAACCAAGTTTACCAATTATTATTGGTACAAATGTAAATTTGTAATCTTGATGTACAAACTGGAGATTTTGAAGCAGTCATTCACAGTTATTTTCTTTCTTTTGATTTTCAAAGAGATATTCACATCAGCAGGCCAGCTGACTTCTTTGATGGTACATACTTCTTCATATATGTCCCCAACAACAACATCCAACCTGTTATGCTTACACTTGACGGAAGTTTTGATAGCAATGTTCCACCAGTATTTCTCGTGCTCATATTTGTGTATGTATCCAATAACAAGAGAATTCTTCATCATCATCATCATCATCATCACCACCACCATCAGTTAACATCTGTTCTCTATACTGGCATGGGTTGGGCAGTTTGACAAGGAGCTGACCAGACTCCAAATATCTGTTGCAGCATGGTTTCTATGGCTGGATGCCCTTCCTAACATCAACCTCTTTACAGGGTGTGGTGCCTTTCATATGAATTTTTGTATCCTCCCACAATTTGAAATGCTTCCTCTCTGCTACCTCTCCAGTTTGATCTTAAGTTAAGTTTTGTAGGAGATGCAATGTCATTGTTCATATATGAATTGCCATAGAGAACAGATAAGAATTTAACTTTGCTTCAAACTTTAATAATCCTTTCTACCAAAGGCACAAGGCCTGAAACTTGGGGAAGGGAGATAGTCGATTAGATCGACCCCAGTACTCAACTGGTACTTAATTTCTTGACCCCGAAAGGATAAAAGGTAAAGTAGACCTGGGCGGAATTTGAACTCAGAATGTAGTAATGGACGAAATACCACTGAGCATTTTGTCCAGTGTGCTAACAATTCTGCCAGCTCGCCGCCTCTCTTCAAGTTTTAATAATGACAACACTTTGAATAAAGTTGCATGGATATGTTTTAATCAGGATGAAATCTGGATGCAGATGAACCAACAGGATGCAAATGAACACCATATAGCAAGATATTTTATGCAGCAGAAACGCATGTCAGACAGGGATTTAAAGAGAATATTCTGTACAAATAATCATAATAATAAAAACTGTGTACTTGTATAAATCTCATTTATTTGAATGGTCTTACATATCTGTGTCTCTTCTATTTTGTTATCATTATAAATCTTCCACTGAGGAGGGAGCGGGTTACCAACATAGATACAAGGCTCCATCTTTGGGATGTAATTAACACAGACAAATTTACATTTGGAACTTGAGAAAAGTCTTGCATATTTTTACTGTTCCACTTACAGATTGCACTTGTAATGTATGAATCAGCTGGTCGATTTCTCTTTCTGAAAATCCCAGTTTATCCAGATGTATGTATGCATGTATGTAGGCATCCATGTATGTATGTATGTATGTATGTGTGTGTGTCTAACTGTCTGTCTCTCTATCTATCTATATGTCTGTCTGTCTGTCTATCTATAATAATAATAATAATAATAATAATAATAATAAACATTGTGTACAGTGCTCAGGTGCACTACAGCTCATCAAGAAATGCTAATGAATATTAATTAAAAAATAGAATGTAATTTGGTGGAGATTAATTAAGACATTTTGATTCATTAGAGTATGCATGTTAGCAAGAGTAACTAGAAAGGTGGTGGTGGTGGTGGGGGGGAGAGATAGATAGATAGATATAATGTTAGCGGGGAACATTAACAGGTGAATGCGCGTGCTCAGCCGGAAGTGTTGGTCTCCAAGCCAAACTGAAACAACATGTCTGTAGATTCATCTTTATTAAACATTGAATCAAAGGAGCTGGACTATGAAAAACTCTTCCTGGACAGCGTAAATATTAACCATGTTTTCACTGATATTGTTTTTAGAGGCTTATGGTCAAATAGGAAGGGGGAATAATGGGCGAAGTGTCCGTGTTATTGTATTTTCACATCTTGTTTGTTTGTTTGTGGTGTAACTCTGAAAATGATTCTACCAAATTACAACCGTTTTCTTTGTTCTGTGGCGATTCATCTAATTTAATATTATTTTCCTGGTGTTCCTTCGTTGGATCTCTGGAGTAACGTTACTCGACAGTCTGCGTAGCTCGGAGATCAAGAAATCGCTCCTGGTCGAACCGCTACCTCTCCGCATTGAGAGGTCACAGCTCCGGTGCTACAGACATGCGGTTAGATTGTCGCATGAAAAGAATCGCAAGACAGATTCTTCAAGCTGAGCTATCCAGTAGGAGACCTAAGAGTAGACCACCAAGAACAAGATGGTCAGATAATATCCATTGTCTCATGCTTGGGAATCCAGCCGGAAAGTCTAATGACTGTTGCTTCTCTACCCCCATAACCTTCCCAGGACTTGTAGGCGGAGAAGGTAGCTGGATAGATGGTAGATTTTTACTTTTACATCCGTTTCACCTGCAAGGCGGGTTTATCTAAAGAACGACTGATTTCCGATGGTTTTGATGGTCAGATTCGTCGAAAACACATCAAAAACTACCGAAAAATCATACGGCTGTGTGGTAAGTAGCTTGCTAACCAACCACATGGTTCCGGGTTCAGTCCCACTGCGTGGCATCTTGGGCAAGTGTCTTCTGCTATAGCCCTGGGCCGACCAATGCCTTGTCAGTGGATTTGGTAGACGGAAACTGAAAGAAGCCTGTCGTATATATGTATGTATATATGTGTTTGTGTGTGTGTGTTTGTCCCCCTAGCATTGCTTGACAACCGATGCTGGTGTGTTTACGTCCCCGTCACTTAGCGGTTCGGAAAAAGAGACCGATAGAATAAGTACTGGGCTTACAAAGAATAAGTCCCGGGGTCGATTTGCTCGACTAAAGGCGGTGCTCCAGCATGGCCGCAGTCAACTGACTGAAACAAGTGAAAGAGTATCACCTTTAAACCGAATTGAGTGTTAACCCCAATTTTCACCCACACCCCTTATTTTTTTAAACAAAACAACCTAATTTTGGTGTAATTTTGCAATAGCGACTAGCCCTCAAAAACCCTGCCACAGGGAATGGAAATGGGTAGTGATGTATGAGAGCAAAAGAAATATTTACACACGGCGCACACACATACAAAATCCTGACCTAAATCTGTTTCTAACTAAAAATAATTTTTAAAACTTTTTTTTCGAATTAAAAGAAATTTTCAGATTCTGAATCTTTGACATTGAAATCTGAAAGCCATTTGATTTTTATTAAGTAAAATAAAGAATTAAAGTACGAGGGTGAAAGATCCATGTTAAAACGATTATATGCTATTTTCTCTTCCAATTAATTCTTCAAAACTCATCCAGAACTTTCCATTTTCTATATGTACTAAACACAGCTTCAGCATGAACCAGAACCATCAGATCTCTTCAAACCTGCCACTTTTTTACAAGTTACACCCAAACCTGGTAAGTGGACCTTTTTACACAGGTCTAAGTCTGTCACTTTTATTCAGATTTACCCCTTTACTCAAATATAAATATTGAGGTGTACTCCTTATTCAGATATAAGCTGGTCCTTTACTCAAGGGTTACTGGGCCCTGTATTTATATGTAAGTCTTGCATTAACTAAAGATGGTCCTCTTTACTCAGTTGTGAAATCCTACAATTAGATCCACCCAGACAAGTACTGTTTATATTAGAAATCATTAATTATTTGTAATATTATATTCTGCGATGGTCTAATATGTATGTAACTATGGAATGAAATGTGAAGGTGCATGGCTTAGTGGTTCAGGTATTTGGCCCACATTCCTGAGTTCAATTCTCAGTGGTGTGTTGTGTTCTTGACCAAGACATTTTATTTCAAAAATGAGTTGACTGGGACTGTAGGCTCAAGTCCAGCCATATGCATTTTTCTCTAATACCCAGAGGAACTAAGCAGCATTTTGCCTGTTTTTATGATCTGAGTTCAAATTTTGCCAAGGTCAGCTTTGCCTTTTATCCTTTTGGGATTGATAAAATAAGTACCGGTTGAACTCAGGATACCAGAGCACTGGGGTTGAACTTGAGTACCAAAACTCTTTCTTTCATCCTTTTGGAGTCAATAAGATAGTAATGGTTGACTTTGCCATTCGTCCTTTTGGGGGTCGATGAAATAAATACCAGTTGAACTTGAACATCCGAGCACTGGAGTTGATGTAATCAACTTAACCCCACACCCTAAATTGCTGGCCTTGGGCTAAAATTTAAAACCAATATGTATTTGTGTGTTTGCTTATATATAGTATTAATGTGTTTATTATATGTTCTGATGGTTTCATTTGTAATTTTCAGGTTTCTGTATCAAAGTGAAAGATGAAGAAGATAAAAAAGTCTTCATTAATATTTGTCAAGCTGACAATGTACGTATATTTGGAAATTGTATTAATTAAATTATTGTTCATGTTTAATGCTGGGTCTCAGGCTTGATTCAGCGAATATATAATCAAAGACATTCCAACTGTGACCACCATTGTGTATTCAAATAAAGTGCATCAAGCACTATGTTATTTAATGTTCCTCCTTGTTACCATTTAACCTGAGGACATTCCTGATTCTACAGGTTTATGATCATAGATGTTCCAGCTGCAACCATCTTGTCTTTTATTGATGTAGTGCATCTAGGAGTACATTTTCTAATGTGTCCTTTGTTGTTGTTGCTGTTAACCCCATGATTCAGCAGATTTATGATCTACAATGTTCCATCTGTGACCTTTGTGTCTTTTTTTTTTAAGACATAGTGTATCTAGGACTACATTATCTTATGTGACCTTCCTTGTTGCTATTGTTCCAGTGGGGAGGGTTCTGAGCCTCAGAAAATGACTGGTTGGTCAGAACCAGAACACCTTTGATGATTGGTCTGTTTCATCAGTTCTGACCCAGGGCTAAACTACAACATCAAGAACAATAATAACAGCAACATTTTTCTGTTGATGTTTCAGGTTCCAATACCTGAGGAAATATCTGACGAGAAATTAATGGAATTGCTGGATTCTGAAGTTCCAACTGATTACCGAATCCCGATGAGTCTCGGAGAATCTCACCCAGAACTCGATAAAAGTAATTTTAGCTCTTATTTTTATTTCTGTCTGTTTGTTTTATCTATTCTTTTACTAATTTCAATCATTGTGATGTGGTCATACTGGGGCACAACATCTACAAGGAGTTTTAGTTGATTGTATTAAACGGCGAGCTGGTAGAAATGTTAGCACACCGGGCGAAACGCTTTGCAGTATTTCGTCTGCCGTTACGTTCTGAGTTCAAATTCCGCCATGGTCGACTTTGCCTTTCATCCTTTTGGGGTCGATAAATTAAGTACCAGTTACGTACTGGGGTCGATGTGATCGACTTAATCCATTTGTCTGTTCTTGTTTGTACCCTCTGTGTTTAGCCCCTTGTGGGTAGTAAAGAAATATGTATTAAATCTCAGGATTTTGTCTGGGAGGCAGGGGATTGGTAGAATTAATCGAGCATCAAAGTTCCTGATGGTATTCATTCTGGTTCTTTACATTCTAAGTTCAAATCTCAACAAGATCAGCTTTGCCTTTAATCTTTCCTGAATCAATTAAATAAAATATCAATCCAGGACATGCATTGACAGAATTGGTAGAGCATGAAGTAAAATTGTTTGTGCTATTTGTTCTGGTTCGTCACACTCTGAGTTCAAATTCTGCTAAGGTCATCTTTGCCTACTATTTTGTTTAGCCACTGGTTAGCCTTGATCCGCCTGTCCTATAGTCAAATCCAATCTCAATGTGACCACCTTGTCCTTCCCTTTTGGAGAGGATAACTTGATACAAAAGATTTGATTTTTATATCTAGTAATTTAAGTAATCATTTTGATGCTCTCTCATTGTCTTCTCTGTGTTTATTCATTGGTGGAGAGGAGAGAGAGTCCATTATCCAACATTCTGGAGAATTGATGACAAATATCCTTCTGTCCTTGTATTATTAGGTCAATGAACGACCCTCGGTGACATCCTATGTCCTTTCTACTAAAGGCACAAAGACTGAAATTTGTGGGGAGGGAACTAGTCGATTACATCAACCCCAGTGTTTCACTGGTATTTAATTTACTGACCCCAAAAGGATGAAAGGCAAAGTCAACCTCAGCGGAATTTGAACTCGATGGGTGAAATACCACTAAGCATTCCATCCTGCATGCTAATGATTCTGCCAGTTCATTGCCTTTCACCACCCTAATAATGATAATGATAGGGCAGCAAGCCTGGCAGAATCATTAGCATGCTGGGCAAAATGATTTGTGGTATTTTGTCTGCTGTTACGTTCTGAGTTCAAATTCCACCAAGGTCGACTTTGCCTTTCATCCTTTCAGGGTTGATTAAATTAGTACCAATTATGCAATGGGGTCAATATAATCAAATTAAACCTTTTGTATGTCCTTGTTTGCCTCCTTTATGTTTAGCCCCCTGTGGGCAATAAAAAAACTCAATAATAATAATAATGATAATAATTATTTCAAAATTTTGCCACAGGGGCAGTTTCAGGAGATGGGGATGAGTCAATTACATTGACCCCAGTGTTCAACTGGTGCTTATGTTATTGACCCCAAAAGGATGAAAGGTAGATTTGACCTCGGCGAAATTTGAACTCAGAATGTCAAGATGGATGAAATGCCGGTAAACATTTTGTCTGGTGTGCTAACAATTCTGTCAGCTCACTGCCTTAATAATATAATAATAATAATAATATTTTTGAATTGTTACACTTCCTGCCATTGTCATCAATTATCTGATCGAGCTTGATTAGGGTTTAACCCTTTAGCATTTAAACCAGCCATATCCGGCCAAAAGTATTCAGCCTGTTTTATGTTCAAACTGGCCAGATCTGGCCTCTCACACTGACCCTACAATGTCATTTTAAAAATTAACAGCTACCTCATCAAAATCTCATAGCTACAAGATAATGCCTGATTAGTTTGAAACAATGTGGATAAAAAAGCATTAATTTTGGCAGAATAATGCGAACACTAAAGGGTTAAATGATTTTTTTTTATCCACCCTAGGTGGCCAAGCCTGTACAGTCTATGATATTGTCATCAATCCAAAGTTTTTCGAAAAGATCCAGAAGAATGAGTTGTTCCGAGTATTTATGATATCGATATCTATGGAAGGTTTGGAGGAAAAATACAAAATGAAGCTAAAACGAAGTGAGTAAAGCATGAGTTTCATTTGGCTTTTTTTTTAAGCTTTGTGGTAGAGTCTGGAAAATCATTTAAAATGAACTATGTATTGTTATAGTCCTATATTCTGTGGATGTACATATATATACGCGCACACACATGCACATACATGCGTACACAAGCACACATATATACATTCATGTGTGATGCAAACAGGGAAAATAGAACTCGAAATATGAGTATATGTATTTTATTTATTAATATTTAGCAGAAGCAACAGAGTGACGCAAGGGCTAAGAATTGACACTTATCAAACATATATATATATATACTTGGAAATGGATGTCATGTTCAATTAAATAATATATATATGTATATATATATGTGTGTGTATGTATATATATGTATGTATATATATGTATGTATATATATATATATGTATATATATATATATATGTATGTATATATATATGTATATATATATGTATGTATATATATATATGTATGTATATATATGTATGTATGTATGTATATATATGTATGTATGTATATATATATATATGTATGTATGTATATGTGTGTATGTATATATATATATATATACACGGGGAGAAACTAGAAGTAGTTGATAGTTTCCGCTACCTAGGTGACCAAGTTAGTAGTGGGGGTGGATGCTCAGAGAGTGTTACCACTAGAATAAGAATAGCCTGGGCAAAGTTTAGAAAGCTCCTACCCCTACTGGGGACAAAAAGCATGCAAAAAGCACCAACCAATTGTTGCCACTGCCAACCTGCAAGACTAAGATCCTAATTGACTGAGTGGAACTACAGTAGGGAGATGGTGGTGAGGGAGCAGAACAGAACAGGTTTCTTGTTGTAAAAGCTACATGGCTACCCACATTATTGAAGAGAGGATGGGAATGATGAGGTTGAAGCTGGATAGGGATAAAAATGGTGGTGAAGTATCATGGTGAACCCTCAAAGTATATGGTGAGGGAGTGATTTCAATGGATGAAGAACCAGTTTTGAGGAATGGCAAATATAGATGAGAGGGAATATATGAAGGGTAGGTGGTGACTGTAAGTCTTGGGTAGGGTTCGGGAGTGGATGTAATGAATGGTAGGCAAGGATGAAGGGGTAATTGATAATACATATGAGCTGGGGAAAGTAGGTGATGACTGACAGTACAGGAAGGGATGAAGAGCAGTAGACAGGGAAAAGAAGAGAGAAAGATGGTTCT
The DNA here is from genome assembly GCF_006345805.1 of Octopus sinensis. NCBI lineage: Eukaryota > Metazoa > Mollusca > Cephalopoda > Octopoda > Octopodidae > Octopus > Octopus sinensis. The sequence continues at coordinate 18,575,006 of NC_043017.1, read as the reverse complement.
TTTGGCGTGGCTACTGTTGTAGATGAGTTGCCTTAACCCCAGTTACTTGACTGTTGTTGTTGTTATCGATGAACAGGTAGAGATCTTAAAACAATTTATAAAATTTGTTAAAATAAGATATGTTTGTATATTGAAAGAGGTTGATATGTGAATTTTCATTGAGGTAGGGCATGGTGCTGCTGCTGCTAACTGTTGTCATCTTGTGTTTCTTTATTCCAATTGTTCATTTTTACCAGAATCTTGGGTGATGTTGAAGAACAAGAAGTTCATGGGAAGTATAGCACCACAGAACATTCGCAACAAATCAAAATCCTTGATTTGTGAAGTCTCTGAGTAAGTAACCTTTTCTTCTTTCAGGAAAAGTGAAAGTGCAAAATAGATCTTGAGGTCTGAGAGAGTTAAACCATTTCCTAAGAACTGGGACTCTGTCTGTTTTTGCATTGACGAAGGTTCCAGTTGGTTCAATCAATGGCACAGTCTGTTCGTGAAATTAATGTGCAAGCGGCTGAGTACTCCACAGACTTGTGTACCTTTAATATAGTCCTCAGGGAGATTCAGCATGACACAGAATGGGGCAAAGTTGGCCCTTTTTGAAATACAGGTACTACTCATTTTTGCCAGCTGAGTGAACTGCAGCATCATAAAATAAAGTGTCTTGCTCAAGGACACAATGCACTACCAGCAATTGAACCCATGACCTTACAATTGTGAGCCGAATGATATACTAACCACTGATAACACAAGCAAAAGGGGAAGACCAATCTCGTGACATCTTTTCTGTTAACATTGCTTATTCTCATTTTCAATTATGATAGAGCAATGGAAAAAAGGAAGGAAAATATCTATTTCCACTCTTTGCGTTTCTAATGGTAGTTAAATAAAATACTCAGGGTACTTTCGAGGAAAGGGCCAAGGCAGTTACTTGAACCCAAGGAGGCTCAATTAGTATTTATTTTATTGATTTCAAATGGATGAAAAGCAAAGGTTGACTTTAGCAAAGAGCTGGTGCACATTTATATGACATTTTATATGACAACCAGTCATTAACAACAGCAATTTAATAACCATTGTGTTTGTCTTTGGTTTCTTACAGTAATGTAGGGTCAGAGTCCAGTCTACAGCCTGCAGCACCATCTACTCCACTGATCAAAGAAATATCCAGCCATGCAGTGCAACATATGTATGTATTTTCTTACTTTATATAATTCTAAAATGATATAATAATAGGTACAGGTGTGGTTAAAAGGCTTACTTCTCAACCACATGGTTCTGGGTTCGGTCCTATTGCATGACACCGTGGATGTCCTCTGCTATAACCCCAAAGCCAAAGCCTTCTGGGTAGATCTTTTAATCAGAAACTGAATGAAGCCTGTTGTGTTTGTGTGTGTATATATATATATATATGGATGAATGAATTATCCTTTGTTTACCGTTAACATGGAAAATTCAATAAACAGTTACCAGGGTAGCCAAATTCACGCAAGTAACAAGGATGTAGCGGCCTATTCAAAGGTAGAAACTTCAGGTTCATGTGCAGTAATTTGTGTAGTATAATTTCTGTTTATCATTTATACAGTCATCAAAATTGTTATAATGTCTTGTTGAGATAGGTTCTCTTTCTTTCCTGATGAGAAGATTGCATTTTACACCATTTATTCCTTTGGAATAAAACCAATGTTGTCTTTGAAACATATTTCAAAAGTAAAAGAATTTGAATAGCATCTGCATTCAACTCCAGCTTCAAATAGATGCCCCAGCCCTTCAAAAGTACCTTGGACTGCAGGATGGCCTGCTGCACTTAACTTGGATCGTAGGGTGACCTGCTGTGCTTGAGGAAACCTATTGAGTCAAGTACATCACCATCAACATCAAAAAATCAAATGGAAATTGTAGTTGTGATACCTGTGCCAGTGGAACCTAAAAAAGCACCATCCATACGTGGCCGATGCCAGTACCGCCTTGACTGGCTTCCGTGCTGGTGACACATAAAAAGCACCAACCGATCGTGGCCGTTGCCAGCCTCCCCTGGTACCTGTGCCAGTGGCACGTAAAAAGCACCATCTGTACGTGGTCGATGCCAGCTCCGCCTTCATTGGCTTCCGTGCCGGTGGCACGTAAAATGCACCAACCGATCGTGGACGTTGCCAGCCTCCCCTGGCACGTAAAAAGCATCCACTACACTCACGGAGTGGTTGGCATTAGGCAGGGCATCCAGCTGTAGAAACACTGCCAGATCAGACTGAAGCCTGGTGCAGCCTCCTGGGTTCCCAGACCCCGGTTGAACCTTCCAACCCATGCCAGCATGGAAAACGGACGTTAAACGATGATGATGATGATATAGTTAATCCAAACATGAAAGCACAAAGAGAAAACGCAACAATGCGAGGACATAGAACAAGTATAGTGTTATTGGACGCTCAGGAAAGGAAAGAAAGAAGGAGGATTTAATGTTTCGAGCGGAGCTCTTCGTCAGAAACATAGAAAAAGGAAAGGTCCAAGGAAGGGAAGACGGAGAAAGAAAATCGTCAGTGATACACACGCAGTATAATGGGCTTCTTTCAGTTTCCATCTACCAAAGATACTTGCCTAAAGTGCCACACTGGGACTGAACTCAGAACCATGTAGTTGGAAAGTAGCCACACCTGTGCCTATGTCAGTAATTACTATTATTATCATTATTGTTCTTGTTAGCAGCTCTTATTTGAGTTATTAATAAGCCATGTGTTGTTTTATGTTTAACAGTGGAGAAAAGCCTTTGTATAAATTGCTGAAAGACCCTGCTCAAGGACATCCAGAATTTATGGTAGCAGAAATAAACCTTCCCAAAATTGTAAGTAAATTTATGTTTTGCACTTTTATAGGTTTTTGATATTCCCTCATCAAAGACTTGTTTCTCATGGCAGATAAAACTTATTTTGGATAAATGTCTCTGCTATATATTTTCTCAGTTTCTTGAGGAGGCTGTGAAAATTGACCATTTCTTCTGTACATGTAACAGTTAGAAATTCTAACTCACTGACACACTTCCATCCTCTGACTGACAGCTGTACTGTCTCCTCTCTGCTGCTATAATCACTGTTGCTCCTTGGAGCTGGCTGGGCTCACATTCCTCCTTCCTGCTTAGGCACTCCATCCCATTCACTTCTCCACCTCCCATTACCCTTGTTATATCCAATGCCCCTCCTTCACCAGGCCCTTCCTTTATGCTAATCACTACACTCAGGCCTCTGTATGCTGTAGCAAAAGCAACCCATTTAGGAAATCAGCAACTCCAAATAAAAGCTTATGGTTGTAAAATACTCAAACTACAGACAGCCTCTCACTCTGTGTGTGTGTCTGTATATATATCACCATCATCATCATCATCCACTTTCCATGCTGGCATGGGTTGGACAGTTTGACTGGAACCAGAGAGCTGCACCAGGTTCCAGTCTGATTTGGCTTGGCTTCTATGGCCGGACGCCCTTCCTAAATGTTATTGATTGCTTATACGTAGTGTGTTCATTTGCTTCACTCCATTTCCATGTAAGTCACAGACCAGCAATTTACTTTGTGCCAGCCCCCTCTGGCTCCTGTGCTGGTGGCACACAAAAAGCACCCACTGTATTCTCGGAGTGGTTGGCGTTAGGAAGGGCATCCAGCTGTAGAAACACTGCCAGATCAGATTGGAGCCTGGTGCAGTTTCCTGGCTTCCCAGACCCCAGTTGAACCGTCCAACCCATGCCAGCTTGGAAAACAGACGTTAAATGATGATGATGATGATGGTGTTGATAAGCCTGGTCTGTAACTATTCAGACATCTTTGGTTACAAGTTTACTTCATAAGGGTCTCACTTGAGACCAAACAAAGAACACGTTAAATAATGTAGTCCTAAATGCACCATTGTCATCCTTTTTGCACCTACTTTCCCATCCTTGAATGAGTCGGATGGAATTCATTGAGACAGATTTCCTTCAACCAGATGCTCTACTTGTTGCCAGGTTACCTAAAATCAAAAGCCTGTTCTGTCTGGACTATCCTTGGGCTAAAAAACAACACTCATCATTATCATCCTTACTGTTACAATGTCTGTTCTCTTTGTGCCTTTATGAATCAAATTCTTTTGTCTCGTCTGAACTTCCATATAAAAGCCATTTTTCTTTCTCTGTTCACTTTTCCCTTTCACAGAAAATTGCTACGTCATTGATTCTCAATATCGGAGAAGACCGCTTGCTTCTAGAAACGAGATCGGATGTCTACTTGTTAGATATCTATTTTCCATACAACATCATCCAGGAAAACTGTGGGGCACAGTTCAATAGAAAGACTAAGGTAATTATCAAAGATTATCAGTGCTTATTTAAATTTAATTAGTTTGTACATGCAGTGACATCTAAGAAATTTGGATTTACTCCTGCACCCATTACACTCTCAGAATGATTGGCATGTTAGGAAGGGCATCCAGCCATAGAAAACCATGCTAAGTCAGACTGGAGTCTCGTACAGCTTTCCAATTTACTAGCTCTGGTCAAAATGTCCAACCCATGCCAGCATGGACAACAAACGTTAAAGGATGATGATGATGATGATATATATATGAATAACAACAGATGGGTTGTGGTTCATTACAGCTGTTTAAGATGTGTTTTTTTTTTTTTTGTTGACGTGTTACATCATGCGGAAAAATGTGTTTTCATCAACTGGATACATGTAGGAATTAAACCTTTTGGACATCTCAGTAACAAAGTCAAAAGTACCATTTTTTGGAGTCTACTGACCAAAATTCGGTCAGAGAGTGACTAAACCACTGTAGCATGTAGCTATACAGAGGAAACAGGTGACTTGATTGGGGAGGTGAGAGGAAGGGGATAATAGTGGGGGAGAAATGTGGAAGAGAGGAGAGGTAAGGAAATGTGAACCTTCAGATTCTGTTTCATAAAGAGTAAGAAGATAAGGCTATTTTGTTTTTATTTTAATCTATTTTAGTTAGATTACAGGGTTCTGACACAAACTCATTAAAATGCAATAAAAGTGGAAGGCTGAAGAACAGATTGTTTATATAGACTTGCATTTGTGTACAAAGATATACACAAGGAATCTGTCCAGAGACATGCAACCAAACGCATACCCTCCATCAGACACCTACCATATTCTGAGTGCCTTGTTTCCCTGGGCATGGAGTCACTGAAGCTCTGGCGTCTGGGCGACGGACTTGGTAAACACCCACAAAGTTATCAACCACCTCACCAACAACAACACTGAACACCTTTTTGATCTCCATGTGTCTAACACACGTGGACATGCCTACAAAGTCAGAAAACAACACAGCTCCCATGACTTTCGGAAACATTTTTTCACGCTCAGAGTTGCTGAAGCATGGAATAAACTGCCTGCGTCAGTTGTTGACTGCCATGACACTGCATCCTTTAAGGCCCTCATGCTTTCCGAAATCCGCCGAAACTACACCTGATTATATATACACTTTAGATGAGTTGTAGTGCACCTGAGCACTGTACACAATTATTATTATTATTATTATTATTATTATTATTATTATTATTATAATAATAAATTTACTTATGCCCGTATAGACACATATTTATCATGCTGTACATTCTTTCAGGATCAATGAAAATAAAAAATACCAATCTGAAGGTGGTGGATGGTTGGAAGTGTTAGAGGGTCCAGTGAAATACCTTGTCGTATTTATATTCCTACTGTTTGTGTTTTGACAACAATATCTGTGACACCACTGGTGTCGGTGGCCATCCCTGTGGACAAAAATGTTGGCGTAGAGAAGGGAATTTTAACACCTGACATGAAATCATCTTCCCTACTTCTCAAGTACTCCTACCCTATTCTTGAGGGGCTTTTTTCCCCCCCTTTTTCCTGTTCTTTTTCTGTCTTGTTAACCTCACTGGTGCAGGTGGCATGCAAAAAGCACCCAGTTCAATCTGAAAACCAGTTGGCGTTAGGAAAGGTATCCAGCCGTAGGAACTACGCCAAAGCTGGCATTGGGGCACAAAGCAGTCTTGTGGCTTGCCATGTCCTGTCAAGCCATCCAACCTCTGCCAGCTTGGAGGACTTACACTAAATGATGATGAGGATTAGGATGATGTGGTTGTGTAACTCTCAATCTTCTGTAAAGAAACAGCCTTTCCAATCCTGTGTGTGTATACATTTATATATGTGTGTGTGTGTGTGTGTGTCTATATATATATATATATACAGAGAGAGAGAGACATAGTCAACTATGGTTGATGGAGGCCTTTCATACTCATAAAGAGCCGTTTGTAATTTTTTAAATTTTTATTTCAAATTTATTTATTTTCTCAAGAACAAATTAGTCGTGGATGACGCAGTTATCTCCCTTCCATCAATATCTTCACACATACTCGTTCCTTCCTTACTTACTCACTCACTCACTCCCTCCCTCCGAACTCGAACTCCGAAACTTCAGTTCAACAGAATTTTGTTTATTTGAGTCTGATATCAGTTGATATTTGGGCTCAAAAGTCATTTAAGATCTCACGCTAGGAAAGAGCTATTATAGGTACAAGAATAGGTCAAGCTTTGCAAAGAACAACCACCATATATGTGTGTGTATGTATATGTATGTGTGTGTGTCTATTTGGCTGTATATGTCTATATATATATACATGTATGTAAATATATATATGTATATGTATATATATATATATATATATATATATTTGTGTATATATATATATATGATGATGATGATACTATGACTGGGTGTTGAAACAGCTACTAAATGGCTCAAATGTGGATGTAATATATCTTGACTTTGCAAAAGCCTTTGATAAAGTCGACCATGGTATGATCTGTCACAAACTGCGTGGTCTCGGCATAGGCGGGAAACTTGGAGAGTGGCTGCACAACTTCCTAAAAGACAGAAAACAGGCAGTTGTGAGCAATGGAGCCACCTCCAAGGAAATGCAAATAACAAGCGGTGTCCCACAGGGCACTGTCTTGGGGCCACTGATGTTCATAGTGGCCCTTTCAGACATGCCTTCAGTTGCTACGATGACCACCCTTGCTAGCTATGCAGATGACACAAAACTCTCCCACGCAATACAAAACCCTGAAAATATTGCGCATCTGCAACATGAGCTGGACACAATATACAGGTGGGCTGAGGACAACAACATGCAGTTTAATGCAGGTAAGTTCCAGGCCCTGCGCTACTGGCACACAAAGGTAAATGACGTGAAGACTGGATACACTGGCCCAGGAAGAATTGCAATCCCTGAGTCAAAATCAGTGCGTGACCTGGGCATTGACATGAGCAATGATGCATCTTTCCAAATGCATATTGCTAATCTGGTGATAAAATGCAGACGGCTAGCTGGATGGATTCTCCGAACTTTCAGAACAAGAGAGAAGGAGACACTGATGGTCCTATGGAAAACATTTGTCCTCAGCCACTTGGACTACTGCTCCCAACTTTGGTCACCACACAATATAAAACAAACAGCAGAACTCGAAGCAACTCAGAGAAGCTACACAAAGAAAATCGTCTCAATGCAAAATGTCAGCTACTGGGAAAGACTGAAGGTATTAACCTCTTCTCCCTGGAGCGGAGGCGGGAGAGATATGCAGTGATATACATCTGGAAAATCCTGGAGGGTCTTGTCCCAACTTTGGCATTCAAAGTTACTCCAACCGCAGAACAGGGCGCTGCTGCGTGGTGCCAAGGATTCCAACATCACCATCAAAATACAGGTCCATATACTGCAACAGCTTGGGTTTCAGAGGACCACAGCTCTTTAACATCCTCCCTAAATGCCTGAGAGACTTACATGGTGTGGATGTGGGTTTCTTTAAAACTAAACTGGATCTCTTCTTGTTGGGAGTCCCAGATGAACCTACCTCACGACAGGAGACACGGATGCGGGCAGCAGCATCGAACTCCCTTGTTGATCAAGTGCCACGTATCAGAGGTGGATTCACAAACTAGTGTAGCTCATTCAGCGGTGGTGCCCCAGCATGGCCGCGGCCTTCGGGCTAAAACATTTTTAAGGATTTTAAGGATTTATATATATATTTGTGTATGTATATATATATATATATATGTATTTGTGTATATATATATATATATTTATATATTTGTGTATGTATATATATATATGATGATGATGATACTATGACTGGGTGTTGAAACAGCTACTAAATGGCTCAAATGTGGATGTAATATATCTTGACTTTGCAAAAGCCTTTGATAAAGTCGACCATGGTATGATCTGTCACAAACTGCGTGGTCTCGGCATAGGCGGGAAACTTGGAGAGTGGCTGCACAACTTCCTAAAAGACAGAAAACAGGCAGTTGTGAGCAATGGAGCCACCTCCAAGGAAATGCAAATAACAAGCGGTGTCCCACAGGGCACTGTCTTGGGGCCACTGATGTTCATAGTGGCCCTTTCAGACATGCCTTCAGTTGCTACGATGACCACCCTTGCTAGCTATGCAGATGACACAAAACTCTCCCACGCAATACAAAACCCTGAAAATATTGCGCATCTGCAACATGAGCTGGACACAATATACAGGTGGGCTGAGGACAACAACATGCAGTTTAATGCAGGTAAGTTCCAGGCCCTGCGCTACTGGCACACAAAGGTAAATGACGTGAAGACTGGATACACTGGCCCAGGAAGAATTGCAATCCCTGAGTCAAAATCAGTGCGTGACCTGGGCATTGACATGAGCAATGATGCATCTTTCCAAATGCATATTGCTAATCTGGTGATAAAATGCAGACGGCTAGCTGGATGGATTCTCCGAACTTTCAGAACAAGAGAGAAGGAGACACTGATGGTCCTATGGAAAACATTTGTCCTCAGCCACTTGGACTACTGCTCCCAACTTTGGTCACCACACAATATAAAACAAACAGCAGAACTCGAAGCAACTCAGAGAAGCTACACAAAGAAAATCGTCTCAATGCAAAATGTCAGCTACTGGGAAAGACTGAAGGTATTAAACCTCTTCTCCCTGGAGCGGAGGCGGGAGAGATATGCAGTGATATACATCTGGAAAATCCTGGAGGGTCTTGTCCCAAACTTTGGCATTCAAAGTTACTCCAACCGCAGAACAGGGCGCTGCTGCGTGGTGCCAAGGATTCCAACATCACCATCAAAATACAGGTCCATATACTGCAACAGCTTGGGTTTCAGAGGACCACAGCTCTTTAACATCCTCCCTAAATGCCTGAGAGACTTACATGGTGTGGATGTGGGTTTCTTTAAAACTAAACTGGATCTCTTCTTGTTGGGAGTCCCAGATGAACCTACCTCACGACAGGAGACACGGATGCGGGCAGCAGCATCGAACTCCCTGTTGATCAAGTGCCACGTATCAGAGGTGGATTCACAAACTAGTGTAGCTCATTCAGCGGTGGTGCCCCAGCATGGCCGCGGCCTTCGGGCTAAAACATTTTTAAGGATTTTAAGGATTTATATATATATTTGTGTATGTATATATATATATATATATGTATTTGTGTATATATATATATATATTTATATATTTGTGTATGTATATATATATATATGTATTTGTGTATGTATATATATATATATATGTATTTGTGTTGTTGTTTTTTCTGTTTTCTCGTTTGGATTAACCTATATATATATATATATATATATATGTATATAGCTTCCTGGATATTAATTCTGACTAATTTTGTCTAAAGATGCTGTAAATTATTTGAAACAAATTGCAAGTTTGTAAGACCATTGAATAAAGTCTATCTGTTCTGAATATAACAAACTTTAACTGTTGTTTTTTATCTCCATTTCAGTTATTAACTGTCACCATGCCAGTCCAACCAGAGAATTATGTAACAACCTGATCATTGTGCAAGAAACTACACAATATATTTCTGTTCTAGTTGTTAACAGCCAGGATGCCAGTGCAAACAAAGTGTTATTATATAATGACCTGACTGATGCTTTCTGGACATTAGACAATGTATATTTTTGTTCCAATTATTCATATTGAATTAATTTTTGCACAATTTTTTCAATACTTCTCAAATTGGTGATTTTTATGTATAATGATGCATAAAAATTATCAATTCAAGACAGAATAACCAAGAGCAAGAAAAGTGGGTGGTAGATATTCAATTCAGTTTTACACCACCACCGACTCTTTACCCTGGGGTACCTTCATTGGAGTTTATGGAATTTTGTATGGGTGATATCTTTAATCATTTGCCTGGTTTTAACACAACCACCTGGGTCTTGGACCCTTTAGTAGTGTTACACCTGGTGCTAGATGGGGTTTTGTATTTTTTTCACCCAGTTTAACACCATCTACTTGCCCCTGGGTGTCTTTAGTCTGGAGATTCTTCCTCTCTTCATCCAGTCGTGGAGTTCTGCAAAAGGTCCTGAAGGATAGGAAATGACTTAAAATCTATCTATTGTTTGCTGAATCTGCCCTGTAGGGACCTGTTGGTCTTATCTCTCTCTCTCTTTCTTATCCTCCCCCTCACTGTCTGTCTGTCTATCTATCTATCTATTCCCCTCATATTTCTGTCTATAATGTTTGAAATCATTTATTTTAAAATCTAAAATCTTAGCCATTAATTCACAAACTATGCAATATTACATTGATATTAGCTCTGTATTTGAGAGAGAAACAACCAAGAGACCCAGCAATTAACAGATTCTTGGTTCAAATCCCAGCATTGTTTCTGTCTGTTATTGTTTTTTTATAAATGTTTAATAAATGTGTTTTTGAAAATATTACTGTTTCCTGTTGTTTCTTGATGTTCATCTGATTGTCTATATCAGTTTTTAGACAAATAAAGATATTTCTGTTAAAATAATATTGGCTTAATGACTCATCCTAGGCACAAGAGTCTGATGCAAAGGTAAGTTGTTGTTCGACAAAAGAATCTGAGATGAGAATTGAATTGAAGGCTGTGTGGTTAAGAAGCTTGCTTCACAACCATCTGGTTCCAGGGTCAATCTCATTGGGTGGAACATGGGGCAAACATCTTTGGACAATTAATACCCTGTGGGTGGAATTCGGTAGGCAGAAACTGTATAAAGTCCATCACATTCAGTGGAATGGCTGGAGTATGTGCCACCTGGGCTAGCCTTTGAATTTGCTGTCTCTCCCCCCACCACCACACCATTGCTATACAAGTTTATACACTGGACCCAAAAGTGTCACCTGGGGTGGTCCATCCACCTTTGGCTATGCTAAAGGTCACAAATATAATTAGAACTCTTACAGGATTTCATGGTTATACTTGTGTTCAGTTCTAATGCCATTCATAATTTATTTTGCAATGTACTTGGTGACCCTGTTGGTGTTGGTGCCATATAAAAAGCATTGGTGTTGATGTCACACGAAAGCACCCAACACACTCTATAAAGTGATTGGCATTAGGAAGGGCATTCATCATTTGAAACCATGCCAAAAGAGATGACTGAAGCCTGGCATGGCACTTGGCCTTGCCAACTCCTGTCCAACCATTGAACTCATGCCAGCATGGAAAACACGTTAAATGATGATGATAATATAAGGGACCTTGAAAGACAGCTGCTCCAAAACCTCAGTGAAGAATCCAAGTGAATCATGGGTACATTCTTCCTTTCAGGGATTGATAAAAAAGGAGCAATCCAAGAGCGTGGATTGGTGGAAGTATAAGAACGTTGGACCAGGTGTCTTGCAGTGTTTGCTGCAGCTCTTTGCATTCTGAGTTCAAATCTGCTGTGGCCGACTTAGAGTGGTAGAATTAACCCTTCACCCCATTTAATATTACTACCTGGTGACGTGGGGGGTCTTTTGTGGAATCTACTGTCTTGCAAGCATTTAGACCAAGTCTCACGTTTTAGTGATACTTCTCTCCTTCCCTGTCACCAATTTCAGAGGCTCTGTTGGGGGTTTTAGTAGACTTGAACCGGAGTTGTCACAATTCTGGACTTCAAACCACGTGTGAAGCCAAGTTATCAGTGCCAATCTGAAGCTAGTTTTCACGTAATAGTTTCTCCAGAGTTTTCTCCATACTAAGCCTATGAATAAAGACCATTTTGAGCGCCAATTTGCAGAATGTTGTTGATGCCAGGCCGGAGTAATTGTCTTCACACTCGTGAAATCTTTTTAACAACTGCATGCTTAAACTGACATGCAATTTGTGGTGGTAGACATGAAGCTGTCGCATGTATATAGCAGTATATATATTCTTTGTGTTTTATCCAGCCCCAGTGCTAAATTTTGATATCCAGCAACTTTACGGGTTGCATTAACTTTCTTTCATCTTGTTGACTCTACATGGATACTTTGTAATGCATGACCAACTTCATATGACATGTGTGGTGTTAATAAATCACATCTATATGTTATCAAGGTGTTGTTAAATCATTTACACTTGGCCTCAACCAACAGCAAATATTAACAAACACCTAGCAAACGGCTCATGCACTCTGCCATATCATCTGCAGTAAAATATGAAATAGATAAATAAATAAATAAATAAAAAGGCTTTGCTCAAACAATAAGCCTTTCCTTAATGGTATGTCAATTTTGGAGAACCCTTAAATCTTGATATTAACTCCCCCACTCAAACTATGATACATCTTCTAGAGGCGGTGATTATTTTAATAAATAATGAATTTTTGTTGCAAAGCATTTAACAAACTAGCATTTGTCTATGTTATTCAAATACATGCCACTGGCCATTTCGAGTTATTTCTCTTAGCTCAATTTT